>NC_136057.1:348609245-348794245 GCF_964261635.1 Lissotriton helveticus
TTACGAAGGGAACAGCAGGAAAAAGATGAGTAATGCCCTTAAGAAATCTATTTACAACAGGGGACTTGAAAAGAGGCTCATCAGGAAGCCTGAGGAAGGCTGAAATGGCCGAGAGGTAGCTCTTAAGAGTGCCCAGACCAGAGCCCTGCAGGGACAAAGACAGGAGGAACAAAAGAACTTCAGAAAGAGGGGCAGAAAGGGGATCCACAGCCTTTGCTGTACATCATGCCACAAATTTGTTTAATCTGCAGGCGTATACCGTCTTAGTGGAGGGACGCCTGGCTGCCAAGATGACATCACAATCTTTGTGAGGCAGGTCAAATGACGTCAACTGCCGCCGCTCAATCTGAACGCAAGCAGGTGGAGGCTGGACAGGTTCGGGAGGAGGACCGTCCCCTGCTGTTGTGACAGAAGATCCTCCCGAGCAGGTAGTCGGATCCGAGGATCATTGGCCATGTTGAGCAGCGTGGGATAACAGACTCTTCGTGCCCAAACCAGAGCAACAAGAATGACTTGGTCCCAGTCTTTACACATCAATGCTTTCCTATGGGAAAAAAGGCATATGTTGAATACAGTTATTTACGGATGGTTTCTGGGGGGTCTCGTTCAGGACTTGGGCTCGATGGGGCCAAGGTCCAAAGTACCACCAGCAGTTACTTGTTACCTGCCCTGGGGTGTCTGCGTGCAGAGGAGCTGGTCGGATTGGTAGCTTTGCACGCTATGCTGGTGGAAAGAATGGGGGCCACCTAGAAACAGGTTGCAGAGAGGGACTTGGGGACAAGTCCGGGAGCTCCCAACAGGGGGGCTCTGGTCACAAGGGTCCTATGAGTAAGAAAGCACAGACGATTCAAGGGTACCTGGCTGGGTGTCTCGGGTGCAGAGGTGATGGGTCGTCTGGGCTTGTTATGTTAAGGGCCCTTGCGGTTGTTGGTCTCACTGGTTGAGGGTGCAGAAATCCAGACAGCTGGGCCACTCTGGAAGTGGGTCACTGCAGTGCGGATGTCCCTCAATGGCTGCTCGGTTTCTGTGCTGTGGGAATCCTAATTGGACTTGCATGGACTTTGTTTGCGCAGGGGGCCCGGTACTCTGGGCATTAGTGCTGTGCGACTCCGGTCGGTCATGGTGTCCTCTCTCAGTGGCTGGGGAACAGATCTGACCTTCGGGAGCACAGGTACCTCTTTGTGGGATGCTGCTACATCGGGTTGGCTGAGGACCGGCAACACAGTGAACCGTACTCTGAAACTTTAGTGCATGCGTACTGCTGGGTAGTAGCTCCTCTACTCCAAGGGAGATTGCTGGCAATTTGTTAAGGGCTGGCAGTTTAAAAGGGTTCTTGACAGTTGCTCAGCTGCAAGATGAATCACTTGGTCGTAATTGTTGACACTGATGCAGGAAGGCAGGGGTTGGCTCCAAAAGTCTACAGCAAGAATTCAGGTGTCGTTTTCTCGCAGTTCTTATTTGTCCTCTTCTTCTGGATCCTTTGAATTAAGTTCCTGGCATCAGACGTGCTTCTTAAATACTCAATTCAGGGGTGTTAAGGGGAGCGCCAGGTAGTAGCTAATGGGCTACCTACTTTTAGGGCAACTACACCCCTTATATGACCATCTCATGTGCGAAGTGGACATAATCCTGACCCAATGAGCCACGATTGGAAGTGTCTGAGAAAAATTATTTCAACCTACTAAGTCAGCAGCTTGGGAACTTTTAATCACCAGTGCCCAGTACACATACTTAAGATGACTTCTCTGTTCACTGGCAATGTCCAAGAATTTATATGGACATCACAGGGCCATATCTGTTCATGCAGATATGTCCTGACATGTAATATAATGCACCCTGCCTTAAGGCTGTAAGGCCTGCTGTAGGGGTGACTTACTTGTATTACATGCAGTGTCTGCAGGCATGGCACACAGGAGGTGCACCATGTCGCGTCTTTGCTTTTCTCTGCACCATGTCACGCAGCCTGCAATGGCAATCTGCATGAGTGTAGTGAGGGATTCCTTAGGGTAGCACAATACATGCTGCAGCCCTCAGGGACCCTCTTTAACCTCCCTGCCCTAGGTACCAGGTGTACCATTTACTAGGGAGTTACAGGTGTGCTAAAGGAGTTGCCTATTGGGGGTTGCCTATAGGGAAAGAGCTGGCACTGGGGACCTGGATAGCAGGACCCTAGGGCACTCCCCTCAAAATTGCATCAAATACCAGTCAAAACGTGGGGGTAACCATGTCAAAAAGGGCACTTTCCTACAAAAACCATTACAAAAATTGCCACCTGTGAGCGCACACATGCATGGCCGGCCATAAGTAAATTAGTTTTTCTAAAACCACTGAAAGATGGCCACTTATGCAGGTGCTTGTATGTGCACACAGGCAACCAACTTTCAACGTATTTTTGTTGTTGTTGGGAAAAGTAAAACCATTGAAAGATGGCTGCCTATGTTTACATGTGCATGCATAGGCATCTATCTCTGAATGTTTTTTATTTAAATAAAGAGTAAAAGTAGTCTGCACGTGGACATTACCATTGCGCTTTTTTTGTTAAAAAAATGAATTATGTGCATGATACATGAATATAAAGAGATGCTGGTGGTCCGGTTGTCGTGCTGGAGTAGCACTGGCTAAAATAATTTTTTTTACATGAAGACACAAATTCCCACCATAGAGGGGATGTGCATCCCACCTGATCAAGAAAAGAATGCCAACACCTACATTAAAGTAAGAGAATGGCTGAAGCGGGCTGACCCACTGCCGTATTATGTAGTGGGTGCACGAAACAAGTGTATGACAACAATAAAACAATGAATAAAGGATGCAGCTAAAAGCTCATACAACTATTTCATAAATACTTTATCAAAACCAAACGTTTTTAGCTGACCAACCTTAAAAAGTAATGACACATCAAATACAAGTACCCAGAAAAATAAAGACACCCCATCAGAAAAAGAGAGGAAGTGTGAGAAAAATCATTTCAACCTACTGAGTCAGCAGAACTGAGCTCAGAAGCTAGTAACTGTAAATAGAAAGTAGAGCATAGCATTATAGTGCTCAGGCAAGTGAACACCCATTTTCAGTGCAGCCTGTGATGGAAAAAATTCACACTATGTTGTATTGAGAGAAAGATGCAATGTTAACAGCAATACATACAAAACACCTGCACTAATAATGAGCAACATTGTAGTTGCTTTGTATTCAAAGTACCAAAACAAAACCAACTTCCCAGGGGCATTCACACCAAAATATACCACTTCCCTTTCAGAAGTAAATTCAGATTTTCCAAGTCTTTTGTGCACCCACTTCAGATTACAAAAACTGCTTTCAGACATACCAGCAGGCAGGAACCATGCTTTCAATACTTCACATTCAAGACTCACCAAGCATGTTTGAGGATTCAATGAGAGAGGTGTCCAGATCTGTCCAGTAGAGTCTCCGCTCTGCATAATCTATTGTAAGGCCATTTGCTCTCCCTACGTTTGGCACCAAGGTAACCCGGGAACTCCCATCCATTGCAGCTCGGTCAATCTTTGGTTTTCCTCCCCATTCTGTCCAGTACATAAACCTATATTTATAGCAAAAAAGCAAAGACCACAAACCGTAGACATTATTTCTGAGAGCTTTGTCTTTCAATATACAACGAACAGCATACAAACAAAACGAATGAGTAACACAAATGGGCAGGGTAGAGCAGTAATCGGGCATGGTTACATAAATAATACCAACATATCATGCATGAACATGTAATGAATTATGGCAGATTCTCCATATGTTTAAAGACACACAAGAAGAAAGGTTCAGCTTCCTGTTGTTCTGAAGGCCCAAGATTTTCCTCCAAGTAGTCATTCGGCAAGTATCAATCACTAGGACATTTCGTAAGTAGGCTGCTGTATCCACCTTTCCCTGTGTGGAATGGGACTTGAGTTTACCTGCAAGAGAGCTGTTGGCTAATTTAAGACTCTCTCGACGTCTCCAGAATGAAAAGACCATTCTGAAGGACAAGTGAGATACTGAAGAAATAGATTGACTGATGGGGAAACCAGATACTTTTTTCAGGAGGAAAAATTCTTGCAAACACTATTTGTATGGCATACTGTGTAGGGTCCTATTGCTAAGAGTCTGCAGTTCACTTACTAAGAGTGCTAAAGTAAAGAACACTAGAAAAGCAGCCTCCAAGATTAGATGCCTTATATAGACGCTCAACAGAACAGGCATCACTTTAGATAAACCAGACTGTGCTCCCATGGAGAAGACTGCAGTTAAGAAAGGTAGTTTTTAAATCCCTTCTATAAACAGTTCTTAATGACTGGGGTAATTAAAATTGAGGCAGGCTTTTCCTGTATGCTGTAACAGCCACCAGATGAACTTTTATGGAAACAAACTGTAGATCTGGAGTACTTATGAAATAATCATATGCCCTTGGAAAGACACCATCATGATTAGGACGTTAGTACCATTGAAAGAATCCAGTCTACTCATTGGTAAAGGATGCACTTGTTGGGCTGGTCACGCATTCATGAGGTAAATTTGGGTGTCATTATTGCACGGATTTGAAGAGATATGGAACCAAATTCAAGGATTGTTTGAGATACTAAAATAAATCTTGCAACCTGGTCAAGAAATTGGGTTTGGTTGGCAGTGTTCTGTATAGTGTTATTGAGAGGTGAAGAAGCTCTGGGAACAACCAATGCCTCTACCACTCGGGGAGCAATGAGAATCTTCTTCACATCAGCATGCCAGAATTTCACAGGCAGGGATGGGATCAGTGTTATTGGCGAAAACCAGTACAGAATTTTCTGACCAATATATTCAAACAAAGAAACGGGAGGAAGACTTCAATTAATCTCAGCCACATGTATTCGCTAAGTTCCCATCAATCGTTATTTTTCGTCCACCATGACAGAAACCAGCTGTGGTCCAAAACAAATAGGCACAAGTCCAGGTTGACCTGCCAAACTAGGTTCCCTCTGAATGGGAACACAAGAAACCCCAGACTGATTTTGGACTATTGGGCCTCTTCAGCAGGGTGGAACTTGAGTTCTATGGCACAGTTAGCACGCAACCTACATTTTTGACAGATTAGTGAAATGCTTGAATTAATCTGAGGTGGTTTGGTGAGCAAATAAAAATGGAGTGTAATACGGCAGCGTAATTACCTGTGGCTGAGATTAATTCAAGCATTACATCCATTAAATTTGTTTTAGGGTGATGTGGAACTGGTAACCTATTGGAGAACATGGACCGCTGATCTCCACCTCCACCATGTTAGGCCCAGACCCAATTATAATAGGTTTCTCACCACTATCAGCTCTGCAATTCTTGGGTTATTTCCGTTGAGACTTGGATCACGTCAGAAAGACGGCTCTGATGCTGGGGCCACTGGAATTTTAGGTTGCACTACAGGGTTTGCATGTGCCACTTTACATAGTTGGAAAGGAGATTGCACTTGGCTACGGGGACAAGAAGCCTCAGAGACACCCTCACCAGGATCCAAGATCGAGCCTGAAATGTCAGGGTCACTACCTTGACGAATGGCAGAGCACATCCTTTTAACTTCTCTGTGTACAGGATCACCCCAATGAATGGAAGCAGCTGTGAGGGATTCGGGCGAGACTTTGCTCGTTTATGGTAAATCCCAACAATGTTACGAGTGCTGCCATGGTTTGGAGGTGGTTCACAACAGACTGGGGAAAGTCAGTCTTTAGCATACAGTCATCAATGATGGAAATACAGTAACTTCCAGACTGTGAAGATGGGCAGATACCACCACCATCACTGTCAAACACCCCAGGGGTGCTGGTGAGACCAAAGTGGAATGCAGCAAACTGAAAAAGCTCCCAGCCCACCATGAACAGCACATAACTACGGGACTGGAGGACGGGTATATGAATATATATGTCCTGCAAGTCAAAGGATACCATGCAGTCTCCCGGATCCAGGGTAGAAACAATCTGATCCAAGGTAATCATTCTGAATTTGTCCTTCTACAAGAAGTTGTTCAGCGATCAGAGGTCCTAGACAGGCCGGAGACCCCTGTCCTTTTTTAGGACAAGGAAATAGTGGGAATAATAACCCTCACATTTCTTCGAATCCAGGAACCTCTCACTGCCACAGTAGGAGAGCAAAAAGTTTACCCCCTTAAATAGGAAGCACAGAGGCTCTTCCAAAAATGGTTGTGTGTGGGAGAAATAATGGGTGGAGAGAAGAGAAAAGGTTAGGTGCAGCCCTTTTGAACAACTTCCAAGACCCATCTGTCGGACATAGTTTCCTAGCACACTGTTCAATTTTAGGAGTCATCAGAAAACGGACAGGGTGAAAGCAGAGCTCTGGATCTGCGCCATAATCTGGGTAAAGAAAAACTGCTGCCAGGTTAGGTCAATTCTGGGGTAATACTGAGTCATCACAGAGCAAAGTCATGCCACCTGTCGGACACATAAGCACTGCTACAAAATTCTCTGGATTCAGTTTGGTACCTGGAAAATTCTACGGTATGGAATAAGAATATCCATCAGAAAGATTATGATGTCAATGGTAGGTGACTACCTTGTTGGCAAGTTGTTAAACTATGGAAATGATAAATATGTTGATATCATATCAGACCACTCAATCCTACCTAGTGAAAGATGGCAATCTGTTGCTCTTGGATTAATGAGGAAACTCCATAAAAGGTGGTCAAGTTGGGAAGATGGAGAGAATCATATTTCGCATGGGCAACAGGGACATGCCTCTGCACAATACATGGTTTCAGAAGAAAGTGCAGAGGTTGCAACGGTTTTTGCAGTGGGTCTACCTCTAGTATAATCATCAGGGGTCTTGATGGTAAAGATGAAGCCAATGGAAATGGTGACTGATTAGACTAGAGATCAAATTCACTGACTTAGATATCTATGATGCCAATTATCTTAATGCCAATGTTTCTGTAGTGGAGTGGAGAAGAAGAATGTCTCCATGTCTAATCCCTGGATGTCAGGTGTCTCGACTGTGAAGGCTTTGATAACCAATAGTCAGACACAAATAGGTTGCAGGATGTTTCCTTCAATGTTAAGGTGCCTGCATACCGTGGCAAGGTTGTTGATCCTTCTGCAATGCTGGTCTTCCATGGTGAGTGACAGTGCTCTGCAGAATGGGGAGCAGGGTGGGCAGTGATAAATCTGCGGTAGCCACAAGAGCCGGAGGTAAGTAAGATACTCTTCACCTATACATCGAACCTAAGATTCCTGACCTTGTGCATTGATAAAAAAACAATACCCTTCCAAGGTAGTGGGACTGAGGAGTGGACTTTACCTCAGGTAGTTGGGTAGACTGAGTACGGAAATCACATTCTGCTGATTTGAGGACTTGAAGAATTGATGATTACCAATAGGACTACCTGGCCAAAGCCCAAAACAGTAACAATGAGCATGGGCTGTAGCTGTGGTTTAAGTCTTGATAGAAAGAGCTCTAAATGGCTCTCTGAAGGGTCCTTTTTGGCCAAGGCATTACAGTGTGATGCAGAGAAAAATTCATAGTGAATCTAACAAAAAGCTGGTCATCCACATGGCACTCCTTAGTACTATCAATGTAGAAACTACGGGAATGATGCAGATCCAACTGGTGTAGCCAGGTGTTGAGCTTGCTTCCAGCATCTGCGCCAATGCTGCGGTGCGGAGAATGCAGTGGGGGCACACGGTAAAACCCTTCCAGCGCCTCTTCTTTTTGGCGCCTCAAGTCTTAACCTATACATTAAAATGCAGGCTCTGCCCATTTTGATGTTGGAAATCCATTGCACAGTGCTCTCTACAGGAAATGCAGGTAAACACTCAAAAATGAGCATACTGGAGACATGGTCTCTGCAAACATGCTCATTTACTCATGCAGGGAAACATTCTTAGATACAAAGCTCTCCTCGGAAAGACAGACTGAGGGTTTATTGATAAGTGCCCAGCTGGAAAAGATTCCAAGGCCCTCTTGGTGAGAAGGATACATTGTCATTAAGGTAGCAGTATGCATATTTGAGTCCTTGAGCTGGTCTATAGGGTATGCTCATGGCAAAGATTTATACTCACAAATTATTGGAGGGATGGTGAAAACAAAGAAAAACTCATACTTGTGTGTTGATACACCACCACAAATGGCAGCTATATACTGAGCTTGATTATAAAGCTGGCAAACATTCAGCCTAAAGAAAATATGGACAAGTTGACAACGGCTAACTTGGCTGACAGTCTGAAATTTGCAAATTGCAGAACCTAGTCAATGTAAAGTAAGAAACTATAGGAAAAAACTCAGTGTAGGCAAGACCGTACACAAGTAAATATTTAATACTTTTTTTTCACAATAACATGCAACATCACATCAATTTCCTGTAAAGATGGAAAGTAAAAGTAAATCTAGTGCTTAAACCTGTGCATTCTAAGAGTAGCCATTAAAGTTCCCTGGAAAGATAATGGAAAAAGGCTGCCTCTGTACAACTTCTCACATTTAGATTAGTAATTTACTGAATTCTTTCCAATTTCATTATAAAATAAGGGACAGGCAACAATGACCCTCACTGTTCTCTATGACACCTTAAGCATACTAAACATGTCTTCTTTTTGTATTAATGGTCTTGTCAGCTGCGTTCAACACAATAGACCATCAGACACTTTGCCACATCCTCTTCCAATAGGAAAGGAAAACCAGGTGCAGAATTGGTTCTAAATCAGATGATATTTTGTAGAACTACATTCTTTTAAAATCTGCTTGCGAGAACCAGTAGATTCCCCCAGAACAATGTGTGAGATCACTGGTTCATCAGCAGCTACTGGACATGGTTCATTTGCAGTCTTGAATGAGGCTTCAAATTATTGTGTGGTACCATAAGTTTTATTTTCTTCTCACTGTTAAGAGACTGATGATGGTGAAGGCAAGCAAAACCTGAAGTTGTTTGGATATCTGTACCATCGGCGTTGTGCTGGGGAATATTTCCTCATTCATTATTAAGTCCAAAAGACATAGGAGAGAAATGACTATTTTAGCCATGGTAGAACAATGGAGGTTTCCCTTCACCAATCATCTACCAACAGTGAACTCTCTGCATCACAAACATGAGATATTCAGGTCTACTAGTTCTAGGAAATACTTCTATTCTAGCAGGGAATCACATTTACAGCATTGTCATTCTGGATCTATGTGCCTTACAAACTTCATTAAGAAATGTAAGTAGAGAAGTGGGTGCAGGGTGAATTCTTGTTATGATCTTAGAAAATATACAGAGTAAACCCCATGGGTTCTATGTGTGGAATAGTCTCTATTGCTCCCTTGAGCTGAAAGTTTTGTACCTACTGATGTTGTAGAAGAACGACCTTGTAACAAATTAGGTTATTGTAAATATGTCTCTCTGGCATTAGTGCAGATTTCTTTTCTTTTTTTAAAACTTTTTATTACAACATGCTCAGCATACAATACATTAATAGAACAGTTGAGTACGGATGCTTAGGCCATGTTATCCACATAAAACAAACATTAAATTTGGATTAATTAAGTTATAAAATCAGTGAGGTAACATTCTCGTCTGTCGATCGTCCTCTCTAAAATCTCTGGTAGGCCTGCCAATACCCCCAAATCTTCTCCTAGTTCCGAGGGCAACCCCATCTCCGATATTGAATATGCTACTTACCAGTATGCATCTGTTCTTGGCATGTAGGGCTGCTAACATTCATATCTTAGCATTAGATCGCCGCCTAGTGTTGGGTCCGGATGATCGCACATTGTTGTCCTGGAAGAGTCTTCGAAGTATCCTGAGATAGGTGGCTCCTCCCCTGGACTACAGTGCGCATGGGCATCGGCTCCATCCCCAGATTGTTTTTCGCCATTGTGGCAGAAGATGGAGTGAAAAGTGTAAAGGATGTCCATGCTAGTGATTGAATACAATAGTATATCTGCAGCTGCGACAGGCACCGGGGAGGAGGGTGGGCGATATGAATGTTAGCAGCCCTACATGCCAAGAACAGATGCATACTGGTAAGTAGCATATTCAGTTCGAGGCATGTGGCCTGCTAAATTCATATCTTAGCATAGAATACATAGCAGTCCCTCCATTAGCGGCGGTTGCCCGTGCCAGCTGCAGAAACCTGAAAAAGTGTCTTGAGAACAGCCTGTCCAACAGCAGCTTGCTGCTTGGAATGCACATCAACACAGTAGTGTTTTGTAAAGGTATGTGGTGTAACCCACGTGGCTGCTCTGCAAATGTCCTCTAAAGGAATGTTCCCTAGGAAAGCCATGGATGCCCCCAATTTGCGTGTGGAGTGCGCCCTTGGGGGTATCGTTAAAGTGCGCTTGGCCTTTTGATAACATATTTGGATGCACTTAACAATCCACCTGACTATTCCTGCTTTGGAAATAGGGTTGCCTTTGTGTTGTGGTGAGAAGGCAACAAAAAGTTGTTTTGTTTTCCTAAAGTGTTGTGTCCTGTCTACGTAGTACATCAACGCCCTCCGTACGTCTAACGTATGGAGCATTCTCTCCGCCACCGTTTGTGGGTTTTGGAAGAATGCCGGCAAGTCAATAGTTTGGTTGAGATGAAACTGTGACACCACCTTCGGAAGGAATTTGGGGTTAGTACGTAGCACTACCCTATTTGGATGAATCTGAATGAATGGCTCTTGGATTGTGAGCGCTTGCAGCTCACTAACACGCCTCCGTGACGTAATAGCAATTAGGAAAGCTACTTTCCACGTTAGGAACTGGAGTTCACACGAGTGCAGTGGTTCAAATGGTGGTCCCATCAGCCTGGTGAGGACCACATTGAGGTTCCACACCGGAGCTGGCGGTGTTCTTGGGGGAATGACTCATTTCAGACCTTCAAGGAAAGCTTTAATGGCAGGCACCCTGAAGACAGAGAGATGCTGCCTATTCTGAAGATATGCTGCGATGGCGGATAGATGTATCCGAATAGAAGTGAACGCTAGATTGCACTTGTACAGATGCAGCAGATAGCAAATGATGTTAGGGATAGATGCATCTAGCGGGTTGATGTCATTGGCTGTACAGTAAATGACAAAACGCTTCCATTTTGCAGCATAGCATGCTCTGGTAGTTGGCTTCTTTGCCTCCTTGATGATGTTCATGCATTCTGGAGGTAGGTTAAGGTATCCAAACTCTAGGACTTCAGGAGCCAGATCGCCAGGTTGAGCTGTTGCGGATCTGGATGCTGAATTTCTCCATGGTTCTGCGTCAAAAGTCTGGGCGTGAGGCGCAGTCTTTGATGCGGCACCACCGAGAGTTCGAGGAACGTGGTGTACCATGCTTGGCGCGCCCACGTTGGAGCAACCAGGATGAGAGTCATCGCGTGTTGCCTTAGCTTTCTTGCCACCAGCGGTATCAGAGGGGCTGGCGGAAAAGCGTACGCAAATTTGCCTGACCAGTTCATCCATATCGCATTCCCCTGCGACTGTGGGTGAGGGAACCTGGCGGCAAAGTGTTGGCATTTTGCGTTTTCCTTTGTTGCAAACAGGTCTATCTCCGGATGACCCCACTGCTGGAAGTACGGGTGGAGCACAGATGGGTGTAACTCCCACTCGTGCATTTGATGGCTGTGTCTGCTGAGCAGATCCGCCATTTGATTGTCCTTGCCCGGGAGGTGTTCTGCCATGAGGAAGATGTTCCTCTGAATGGCCCACCGCCACATGCCCTGAGCCAGATGAGACAGCTGTGGCGAGTGGGTGCCCCCCTGCTTTTGAATGTAGTACATCGCGGTCATGTTGTCCGTCCGGACTAACACTATTTTGTTGCACAGATGTACAATGAAGGACTTGAGTGCCATGAAGATTGCCATCAGTTCCAGATAGTTGATGTGCATCTTCTGTTGCTGCGTCGTCCATAGTCCCTGCACTGTGTAAGTGAGCAGATGAGCTCCCCATCCCTGGAGAGATGCGTCCGTCGTCAGGGTAATCTGTGGCACTGGCTCCTGGAACAGTCGGCCCTTGCAAAGGTTGTGTGGAGTCCACCAATGCAGAGAGTCGTATGCCCGACTGGTAACCAACACTAGGTCTGTTAATTGTCCTTGAGCCTGTGTCCACTGATTTGCTAAGCACTCCTGGAGCGGGCGCATATGTAGCCGTGCGTGAGGGACTATGAAGATGCAGGAGGCCATCATGCCTATCAACTGCATGAACACTCTTGCTGGAAGTGAGTGTTGTGGTCTGAACTTCTGGATTAGAGACTGCATGCTGTCTATCCTGACTTGGTTTGGATGAGCCATGGCCGTCAGGGTATTGATCGTCGCGCCTAGAAACTGCCGGACATGTGCCGGCTGAAGATGCGACTTTGGGTAGTTCAACGAGAAACCTAGATCGTGAAGGAGGTGAATGGTAGTCGACATGTCCGCGGCGCACTGTTCTTCCGACTTGGCTTGAACGAGCCAGTCGTCCAGGTAGGGGTAGACATGGATGCTCCGCCTCCTGAGGTGCGCCGCTACTGTCGCCAGACACTTGGTAAATACTCTTGGGGCTGTGGTGACTCCGAAGGGTAGGACCTTGAACTGATAATGTTTGCCTTGGATAGTGAACCTGAGGTATTTTCTGTGGGACGGGTGTAGTGGTATGTGGAAATACGCATCCTTGAGGTCCAAGGTTGCTAAGAAGTCCCCCTGGTTTAACAAGGGAAGAATCTGTTGCAGTGTGAGCATATGGAAATGTTCTGACAGTATATACAGGTTGAGGGGACGTAGATCTAGAATGGGTCTGAGAGATCCGTCCTTCTTCGGAATAAGGAAGTACAGGGAGTACACCCCTGTGCCTTCCTCCTCCACCGGCACGAGCTCGATTGCGCCTTTTTGCAGCATCACCACTACCTCCTGCTGCAATAAGTGCAAGTGCTCTGCGGACATAGGCCGTTGCCTTGGTGGAATGTTGGGTGGAGTGGATCTTAACTCTAGACAATAACCGTACTGTACAAGTTGTCGCACCCACCTGTCTGTGGTGATGTTTTTCCAGACGGGCAGGAACTGCTGCAGTCTCCCCCCGACAGGTGTTAAGTGGTCGGGGGGCAGCGACAGAGAGTCACTGTTTGCTTGGGGCAGAGGAGCGGGAGTTGTTGTTCCCTCTGCCGCGTCCTCTGGTGCTGTTTCCTCGGTAACCCCCCTTGTTCTGTTTGGGGTACGAGGATTGTGCTCCACCTCTAGAGAATTGTGACTGTTGACCCATCTGTCCTCTGGTGACTCCACGTGCACCTGAGCGACGAAAATTATTGCCGCGAAACTGTTGTGATTGTAGGGCCCCCATAGACTTAGCAGTTTCGGTGTCTTTTTTAATCTTTTCAAGGGTGGTGTCAACATCTGGACCAAACAGTCTATCAGGATTGACTGGCTGATTAAGTATGGTTGTTTGTATGTCAGGTTTAAACCCCGATATGCGGAGCCACGCCTGTCGTCTCAGCATGACGCTAGTGTTAATGGCCCTAGCTGCTGTGTCTGCGGCATCAAGTGCACACTTTATGGCTGCGTTGGAGATCAGTTTTCCCTCCTCTATAAGCAGTTTGGTGCCCTCTTGGAACTGCGGAGGCAGGTGTTGTAAAATTTGCTCTAGGGTGTCGTAATGCGCCCTATCATAACGTGCCAAGAGTGCCTGTGTATTTGCAATACGCCAAAAGTTGGCAGCCTGTGCAGCTACTCTTTTGCCTCCAGCCTCTAGCACTTTGGACTCCTTATCCGGGGGAGGAGCTTCACCCGTAGTTTGGGAGTTGGCCCTTTTGCGGGCATTTGCGACCACCAGGGAGTCCAGCGGCAACTGTCCCCGAATGTATGCAGGGTCTGCAGGTGCTGGTCTGTACTTTTTTTCAATACGTGGATTGACCACTCTCGCCCTGGTAGGTTCTTTAAAGATGTCCGCAGCATGTTTGAGGACCCCTTTGAGCATAGGCAGTGTCTTTACTGTCCTTTCAGAGACTGAAAAAGTGTCAAATAGAAAGTCTTCTTCTACTGGGTCAGCATGCATGTCCACATCATGATTAGCAGCTGCCCTTTCAAGGAGTGCATGAAAACCTGCAGAATCTTCAGTTGGGGATGCACGTGCACTGAAAGGCTGTGGGTCAGGCTGTGGGTCTTGGCCCACATCCTGGGTGCCTTGGTCACCAATGTCATCATATGACTCCGGCTGTGCATCTGGTTCATTGATGGGGAAATTGTACTGGTCATCTTCATCATATCCCTCACCCTCAGATTGTTCTGGGGAAGGAGTTGGGCTCCTTCTTGGAGGAGGCTGGATAGGTTCCATGAGGCCTGAAGCGTCCTGAGGAAGCCTTTTCTTCTTGAGGGGGATGACATAGGAGTCCACTGGCTGTGAAGTGATCCTCCTCTTGTAAAGGGTCAATTTGCCCGTGTCTGCGTCGATAAAACGCTCCGAATCCTCATCTGAGTCGAGTACCCGACTTGAAAGTGCCCCTGCCGTTGAAGAATCCGACTTCTTTGGCGTCGATTTCGTTGAAAAGGCCTTCGGCGCCTCTTTTGGCGGCAGAAGGAAGAGAAGTTTACCCGCAGGCTTCACCGGAATGTCCATCGGCTTCTGTGGCGATGGCATCGGAGCCGACGTAGCAGAGGCCTTCTCCCTGATTCTCTGCAGTGAAGAGGCGATGAGGGACGTGTCACTTTCAGTGGCCTTTGGCGCCGACGAGGAGGTCTTGACCTTGCCCTCGGATCCGACGCCCTGGTGGCCCTTCTGAGTCTTTGACAAAGATGCCGCAGCCGCCGACCCAGAGTCCTTGGACCGATGCGCAGATGTACCAGCCTTCGATCCGTGTGACTTTGTCGGCTCCGTCTCCACCACGCGTCCGACTAACGGAGTCCCAGTCGGAACCGGAGCCGTTTCGCTGGCTTTTGCGTGCTTTGACGGCGCCGCAGCGGTTGACCCGTGCCGACCACCCTTCTTAGAGGATCCCTCCACCGGCGTCGATTTTGACACGGTGGAATCGACAGATTTCTTCGACTTCTGTGGACCGGAGGTCGACGGAGTCGATGAAGCAGCGGGTTTGGTCGGTTTCGTTGGCACGGCCGCCATCTTAGGTGTGCTCGAATCCATAAGTTTCGGTTTCGATTTTGGGTCGGCCATTTTAGGTGTAGTCGATACCGTAGGTTTCGGTTTCGATACGGCCTGCCCAGCAAGTTTGTCCGTGGCCGGGCCGGAAGGCGGGGCCGTGGCTTGCGGTACGGGGTCTAGGGTAAGGCCGACAGGCGATCCCGTGACCCGATCCCGATCTTCGTAACCTTCGGGGCATAGCTCGTCCCCTGAGCTATCTTTCGCGGCCCCATAAACCTCTTCGACGTCCCCTACCTCTTCGACGTATTCAAGGCCTTGACCCGCGACTCCGTCGCCGTCTTCCGGATCCGCCTCGACCTCCGTCTCGGGCGGGGAGATTTGAAGATGATGACTCTGGTCTTCGTCTTCTTGGTCGCCGAAGATGTTTTCTGGATCTGGGGCCGCTTGTCTCGCTTCAAGGCGCACCGCGCGCCGAATCTTGAGTGTTTTCTTGGACCTGAACTGCGCGCAGGCCCTGCAGTTGCCGTCGTCATGGTCTGGCGAAAGGCATTTGTTACAGACCGGGTGTAGATCTATATGTGTGTACTTGGACCCACAGAGCGGACAGAGTTGAAACGGACTCCGCTCCATGCTGTAAAGTTGCAGTCGTGTCGCGATGAGAAGGCCTCGATGTCCGAAGAGCGTAAGCACTCCGCTGATTCCGACTCCAAGAGACGGAAGAACTCGAGACCGTGCGCAAACAATACCGACGCTATGAAAACAAGGCCTTTTGGCCTTAAAAAGTTAGTTTTTCTCGGTTCCGACAGAGAGACGTCGAGACCGCATCCGAACCCAATGGCGGAAAAAAACAATCTGGGGATGGAGCCGATGCCCATGCGCACTGTAGTCCAGGGGAGGAGCCACCTATCTCAGGATACTTCGAAGACTCTTCCAGGACAACAATGTGCGATCATCCGGACCCAACACTAGGCGGCGATCTAATGCTAAGATATGAATTTAGCAGCCCATATGCCTCGAACATTGTGTGTTCTGCTTGTCTACACCAATCCTAGTTGGTCTGTACGATTGTAAGATCGGACATTCCCATATAAGGTGGTCGAAGGTTCCTTCCCGTTCACAACCTCTTCGACACAGCGCGTTGTCAGTATGGCCCAGATGGTGGAACAGTTCTAGCTTTGTAGGTCCGGTGCAAGACCTTCAGTTGAATCAGGCGAAACCTGGATAGTATTGCTATCTCTCTTGGGCCCTGCAACGCCACTATCCAATCCTCATCATCTAAATTGCCCAAGTCACCCTCCCATGCTGTTGTCAGTGGTCATAAGAAGTCTGGGGAGTTATTAATTATTTTCCTATATATTAGCAACATTGCTTTTGTAGTCAAAGAGTCTGTCAACAGGCCATCTGCCAAGGGGGACGCCTCTTCTAGTTCTTCTCCCTCAGTAATACAACCCTGAAAGGTGAGCCCCAGCTGCAAATATTTCAACCATTCACCCTTCCCCATTTCATATTCTTGTTGTAGCGTATTGAATGTAATATATGCCTGCCCTCGCCACACATTGCCAATTCTCTACAGACCCAACAACTCATTTTCTAAAATTACTCAACTCCCCCACCTTTCGAAGTTAGTCACAGACCCAAAGTGGGGTCATCTTCTTTAATTTCTTCTCCCAACCCAAATATTTGCCTGCTGTGCGCCACACTTTTACCAGTCTGTGTGTGAATTGGGAGCCCCTGAGACATTCCCTTGTCGAATAGAATGCCCCCCCCTCTCAAGGCAACTCTATCTACTCTTTATGCCCGATCCCCGAACGCCCAGTCATTTACTGTTACTAGCTGGGAGGCCCAATAATAGGTTCTAATATCAGGAATTGCTAGACCCCCCCCCCCCCCCCCTCCCCCCAATTCATAAACCCCTATCTGTGATTTGCGCAGTGCTATGTGTGGGGCAGCTCTGCTCCACAACAAGGAGCGTAATTCCATTTCCACCCTCTGTAAAAAGGGGGGTGGGATCTCATAAGGTGTATTTTGGAAAGCACATAGGAGACGCAGGAGTGCCATCCTTTTTAATAGGGCTGCTCGACCCATTGGTGTGAGTGTCCGTCAGCGCTTTACGTCCCCATATGAATCGGTCTAGTTTGCTCCCTAGATTTGATAGAATTCGTGGGGGTCTCGTCACATAGATCCCTAGGTATTTGAAAACCTGCGTCTCAGCTGAAACTCTGCATCTGGTGGTCAAGTTAGGAACACCCCCCATCAACAGTGACAGCAGGGATGTATCCCAGTTAATGCAGTATCACAAATAATCCCCATAAATACGAGAAATCTGCAGAATCCGATCAATTGACTGTATTCGTATTCTGAAATACAATAAGATGTCCGCATATAGGGAAAGGCATTCGTCCCAGTCCCCACCCACCGGGATACTCCATATCAGGGGGTCTTGTCGCGTCCAGGCCGCCAGAAGCACCAGCGCTAGGGAAAATAATATAGGGGACATGTGACAACCTTTCCTCGTCCCTTTCTGGAGAGAGAACACCCTAGACACAGTCGCTTTAACTCGTACCCTTGCCAGTGGTTGGTAATAGAGAAGTTTAACCCAACCAATAAATTCTGGACCGAAGCTCATTTGACCCAGCACGGCGAAGAGGTAACTCCACGCCATCGAAAGCCATCCCAGCATACAAGGACTGAAGGCCCGCAGGATCAGACATACGAAGTGGCCAAGTTGGCTCCTGTCCCGATTGCGTCGGTGCTATTAACAATTTTTAATGGCATGTTTGTAACCAGGCAATTTGCTACATGTTGTAAACTAGCCTCAATCTTGCCCTATTAAAAAAAAAACAGTCTGGACCCTAAGGATCCAGACAATTTTTGCCCCATTTCTAGGCTTCCGCTCCCAGCGAAACTGATAGAAAAAAATATGAATACACAACTTAGTGCCTTTCTAACAGAGACACAAGCTTTGGATTCTTCCCAATATGGCTTTAGGGAAGGCAATAGTACCAAGACTGTCCTCATCAAGGCCACAGATGAGATTAGGGGAGCTGTGGATCGCGGGCAAGGCAGCCCTGGTTTTGCTTTGATACGGTCCATCATGACATTTTGATGGACCGTCTAAAGGCTTGCGGGGTCCTCGGGAAAGCCTGGGAGCTCCCAAGATCTTTTTTTATCAGGCAGAAGACAAATTGTTGCACGTGACGATCATCAGCGAAAACCCACTGCACTGCCCTGTGGGGTTCCACAGGGATCTTCCTTTAGCCCCACGCTTTTTAACCCCTTCCATGCTGCCATGATTCTGCTCATGTGCTGGACATTCCAAGTGCGGGTGTGGTCATGACGGCCCTCAGCCGTCATCTGCACACGAGCACTGTAGTGCATGACGGCTGGGGGCCGTCACCAGCATGCAAGGGGTTAATATGTACGTTTCCTCCCTGGAGCCTATTGTTAGGGCATTTGGATTTGGCCTCACCTCATATGCGGATGACACCCAAATTGTGGTGTCTCAGCTACCCGGTGAAGAGGCAGGGTTAGACAATCGATTCCAAGTCTGTATGATATCAGTGGGGAGTTGGATGGCAGAGGATTGCTGTAGGAGAGTAGGGTCTGCAATCCTATGATCACCCAGATTTTTGCTTTTTGCTGCACTGGTTTACGACTTTCCCTGGCTGTGGGCCTGCTAATCAGACCCACAGCCTAGCTGTTCTCTCTATCCAAATTGTACTTAGGTACTGAATTGGCACTGGGCCCTCTCCAAGTCCCTGTACCCAGGGCTGAGGTGCACCCAGAAGTCTCCCAGGGGCTGAAGCATGTATTATGCCACCCCTGGATTGACTAACTAAAACTGACACAACTGGCTGCACGACAGCTGGGGCAAGGTGGTGTACTCACCCTTTGCTTTAGATATGGTATACCTATATCTAACCCTAAAATGGACACACAGATCTCCTATCAGTCACTCCTATGGCAGGCCTTAACAATCCTGAAGGCAGAGTGCTTGGAATCGTGTGAGATAGTGCTCTGGCATGAGCTGAGCCTGTCTGCGGCTTTCGGGATCCATCCCTTAGCCGTTTCCATGATATCGCATACCATATACTCTTAAGTGCATTATAATCCTCGCGGTTATGTGCCAACTCTGGTATCGCTTTATCAAAACATGTCGAGTAAGGTGTCATACGAATTGGAATACTAACCCCTCGCCAATTCTGGCGACGGGGTTAGCATTCCACCCTTCTAGAGGGACACGACATGTATGTAACCCCTAACCCCGGTTAAAGTCAGACAGAGCCTTAGCATCCACAAAATGGATGCTGCCACCGAGACACAAGTCTGCCCTCCTGCTGCTGGGAGTCCTCCCAGAGCAGGAGATAAGGACAAAGGGTTTCCTGCCAGGGGCGGTGCCAGCACCGTCCCAGACAGGGTTTTGTGTATTGTAGGTAGGCAGGGCTTTAGAGGAAGGTGACTGCACGTGGCACCCCGGTGCTCACTGTGCATAGGCTGGCTGGAACCAGTTCCAGGGTCACTCCAGACCCTGTGCTGGGGAAAAGCCCGCCAAGGAAGTGGGTGTAACCACCCCCCTCCTAGTCCCACCCATAGGGCAGGACTTAGTCGCGTGCCAGCCCCTTTTTACAGGATAAAGGTAGAGACTGGCCCCCTTCCAAATCAGATCATCTTTGAATCCTGAAACTACTTTCTGCGAAAGGAACTCAAGACTTCTTCCTAAGATTTCTCCCTTGTGACTAAGGAGTAGTCACCCTGCATCCGCAGGCACCATCTAAGAACACTGCGGTCTGCTGCAAGTCCTTCCTCCGGAATCCGACTGCCCAGCTCGACGAGAACCGGCTTCCCGGGCACCTCTGACCTCTACCCACCTCTACAGCCCAGCTGAGAACCGTGGGTGCGACGAGACCTCAAGGGACCGGCCATCTGCAAGACTGCACGACTTCTTTCCAGCAAGCCCGCCGAGTGAATTCCTGGTGAGTGCTTTGGGGTCCGAGAAGCCCCCACCCTGAGCAGCTCCAGCACCGAAGAGCAGCCCCCCAGCATCTCCACGATCTGCGTGGGGCCCTTCTGCTTTCCGCTGCTCACCGCGTTGTTTGGCTACTAGCCCGTTGGCTTGTGGCCTTCCTGACGACGCCCGACGACATTTCTGCTGCTGGTCTGGTTGCTCCAGACTGGCCCTTGCTCCCTTCCAGAAGAGGAGCACCCCGGACCCTCCTGGTCCACTCAAGACGCCATTTTGAGTCCACCGCGTGGGCTTGAATTAGCCAAGGCTTGTTGCCCAATCCTGGGTAACTTCGACGCCAACGACTTCATCCATCGTGGGACAGCTCGCACCTCCATCCTGGTCGCCGACAACGCCTCCTGGTCCGAGAGACTGCAGAGCCCAGCAGCGCCCACTCACCTGACTGCGGTGACTTCGCCCGGTGCCATCCTGGTGCCCACTTAATCACTGGCTAGTGATTCAAGAACTTGGTCCCCTCTGCTTTCAGGTTTTCTTCTTCCTTGATCCAGGCTTGGATCCACCGAACTTTCCTTCACTGGTCGCCTGCCAGCAACTTCCTCCTTCCAGGCTCCTGGTCCGGCAACGAGATCCCCGACGTCTTTTCAGACCTATGCAGCTGCAGCCCCTGGGCTAGGTAACTTCGGCACTCCGGTGTCCCAGCATAGCCTCACTATCCAAGGGTCAGGATCCACTGTCGTTTTCTCCCTACCAGGTCGGGTTCGCCCGTGAACACTAACTTTGTGAATTCTAGCTTCCATAGACTTTGTCCCGCATCCCGCGTGAGAGTGCACACTCTGCACCCGAGTCCCCTGGGTCTCCTAGTAGTAATCTAACGATTCCCTAGTCCAGTCCTAGCGATTCCAAAGCCTATTAGAACTGTTACTTACCTGCTAGTAATTCGCATTCCACTTTTAGCGTATATGGTTTTTCGTGCCCCTCGGGCATTTGTGTATAACGTGCTAACTTAAGTATTTTCGTAAGAGTTTTGTTGTGTGCCTAGCACCCTGTCCTCATAAAGAGTACAGGGTTGTTGTGATTCTAATAAATACATTGTTTATTTTCATAACACTTGTGTGGTGTCCTTTCACTGGGTGTTCAAGGGGTAATGTGATGGTAAAACAGCTGGCTTAACACGCCCTCTAGAGTCTTAGCCTTAGACTGCTCGTATCCATGCTACTAGGATAGCTGGTCTATAAGGTTGACTTACAACCAATCATCAATAAGGGTTGTTTGGACTGATATATAGTGATCACTAGAATAGTGAGCACTGCACATCAGGCCAACTTCTCACAATTGCCTACAACTCAACACTGGTAAAACGGAGGTTATATTGTTTGGCAACAACATTAACTTCTGGACTCCAAATTGGTGGCCAGATTCGATGGCTTCTCTCCCCTCGCCCACTAACAAGGTGAAAAACCTAGGTGCGATCATGGACGATAGTCTTACCTTTAGTCATCAGGTTAATTCAGTGGTGTTTGAAACCTTTTATATGATCAAAACAATCAGGAAAATATTGCTGTTCCTGCCCTCGAGCAGCAGGCAAACAGTAGTCGCAACTCTCGTAATGTCGAGATTGGACTACTGTAACAGTCTGTACCTCAACGTTTAACAAAGGCTCCTGAATAAACTTCAAATATTGCAGAATGCAGCAGGCAGACTGCTTTTGGGCACACCTCTGTTTGCGTCTATTGCCAAGGAAATAAATTAACTGCACTGGCTTCCGGTAAGGAAAAGAGTACGCTTCAAAGCCCTTTGTCTGGTTTTTAAGGCGCTGCAGGGTTCAGGACCGGACTTTTTAAAACAGCTGGTATACACTGGAAAGATCTCTTCGTTCATTAGGGGCCAAGGTGGTCTCAGTGCCACGCATAAAAAAAGTTCAATGGGGAGGCAGAAGTTTTACATACGGTGCGGCCAAAGCCTGGAACAAACTGCCATTTCACTTAAGAAATATCACAAACCTCTTAGCTTTTAGGAAAAGCCTAAAGACATGGCTCTTTCCCAATAAACTTCTTCCATCTTTTGCCACGGGAGATTTAACTAGCGCCAGGACACCTCCGGGTAACAGCTGCGCTGTATAAATCTCATTAACATGAACATAGTCCTCTTTCGTCTTCCCAGATAAGGAGATGTACAGTGCTTTGTAGTATGTGGCAAACGCCGCTGCCATCTCTTCCCAGTTTGATAGTGACGCCCTGCCCCATCTACTATCTTTGGAACTCATTTCTTACTCTCCCTTCTCGTCTAGCCACACTAGTAGTTTACGGACCTTACCACCACCTCATATAATCTATACAGTGAGGCCAATGTTTGCGCTCTGGAAGTGTCCACTAACAGCTCTTGCTGGCGCAGTTTTTATTGGTGCTTTGCTTCGAATGATGCTGTCACCTCCCAGCCAGGTTTCTAATTTGGATATTGTGGTTTCTAGGGCTAGGCACTGTAGTCTTCTTTTTTTTCTAAGCCCCCACTTTGGCAGGAGCCTGGCCCCTAATCACCATTTTGAATGCCTCCTATAGCGTCACTTTTGAGTCCAATGAACCTACATTATCCACGAAGAAAAGCTCAGCTCTGTTTCTAATGTCGGAGGTGAACTTTTCATCGTTGAGATACTATGTATCTATATTTGGGGGCCAGGTGTAGTCTCTCTGGGGGCCCTCAAGAATTACCTCGACTGGCAAATGATCAGACGCCCCATGCTATATGTGAGGCTTTTTTTTAATCCCCCAAACCCCGGCCTGCATAATGAGGTAGTCTAGCCTAGATAGACTCCCATGTGCACCTGACATATGGGTGATATTGCATCGTTTGCCATCTGCACATTGCTGCAATCTATAATTGCACTGTTTCTGAAGCACAGGTCACTTTACTCCTTGGTATGACCCAACCGCTCTGGGGGTTGCTATCTACTAATATTTTAGGTAATTAAATGTACGCTATGTGCCTTTTCACTTTAACTCTTAAATACATGACTCAGTCCTTAATGCTTATTACGTAATCCACATCCCCCTTGGTAACCGACTTGGGATATGAGACTATTACTCTATCCATTGCGCTTTTTGACATGTGCCTATAATCGTCATTTTTATCATATTGTTCGTAAAGTACTTTATATTTTTTATACTTTGGCACCCCTTATCCACCTGGGGGTTGTGAAATTTTATTTAAATTAAGCAACTGGAATCTATACCCCGTGTATTTTTAAGTATTTTTAAACAATGAAGCAGTTTTTAATGTTTTATGGATGTACACTTCGATGGTTGTAATAACCGAATAAAGTACTGTTTAGTAGTGGGATGTTGATGTCTCCATATGTCTCACAGACCCAAGGCTGAGAGAAAGTCGCCCAGTTGACCCACACTGTCTGTTAATAAATTGCATTACCATTGTCCGTTTGATCCTAGCATTAATGCCGTTGACATTCCAGGACCATGTTTTTATTATCTTCACCTGGGCATCAAGGGTCGCCATAGTAAAAGGTTCTCCCCCCCCTCCTTGTCACCATCTGGGCCCCTAACAACATTGCCTCCACTGAGTTTTCTGTGCGCTGTGCAATATCTGTTCCCCCTAACCTTCTCCTGAGTACTCAAATGTGTGCTTGTAACATCACAATAGCAATTCAAACTATCCCAACAGTGCCCCCCCCCGACCCTGCTAAATTGGATGTGCATTCCCCAACTTCCCAACCTGCAGAGTGCCTGTCAATGAACTAACAGCTTACTCTTATTACACGAAGGGGTTGTCGCGGCCGCGCAGAGATTCTTCTAAAACAGTTAAACATTCCATACCCCTGCTTAATCAATGATAACTTTACTGTCCCCTCGCACACAGTGTAATGGGACCCATGTCACAGAAACAGAAAATCAGCTCACGGTTAGTGACCTGATTGTTGCCGGATCCTGCCACTCTGGCTGCTGCCCTAAGTACTCGTCAGCTCCGGCCCTCGGGCACTATTACCTGCCAGGCTGGCTCACTCAGTTTGCGGCATCCCACCTGCACTCTGGTGGGTCTCGGGAAACTCCTCCACTTCCTGTTGCTCCAACTGTACCCCAGTCCTATTGTCTCGCTTTGGTTCTCCTCCGGAGTGTCTCGGTCCCTTGCCTCTGCGTCAGCTGGCTGTACGCCACTGCTCTAGCCACTCCCACACCTCCTCCGGGGAGACAAAGTTCCCACTTCACCACTTCGAAACGCCTCAGCTGTCTTTGTACCTGCAAGGTGAAGTCCGGAAAAAAAACGATCTGGGTGTTGTCAAAGTGGATGTCTCCTTTAGCCCTGGCTGCTAGGAGGATTGCGTCACGATCACGATAGTTGGAAGATTATGGTCCATGGGGCAGGCCCAGGTTTCAGCGGGGGCATTGGGGTCCGGTGTGCCTTCTCGACCGAGAAGAACTTGGACAGTCTCTTAGGCCACAATGTGTTAACAACAAAGTCCTCCAGGAAGAGGTCCACACTTGGGCCCTTGGCCCCCTCCGGTACCCCCAACACCCTGATATTATTCCTTCTCGCCCTCCCTTCCTGATTTTCACACTTGACTGCCATGGTCTTCGCCTGTTGCGTCAGGAATTGTACTTGTGTTTCCAGATGTTTTGACGTGGACTGGAGCTGGATTATCGGGTTCTCTGCAGTTGTGACCTTCTCAGTTAGTTTCTGAAGATCCGCTCTGATCAGGTTGGCAACAGTCTATATTGGGCTCTAGTGTGCCATTGATGTCTACTATGGCTACCATGACACCCCATAGGGAGGGTTCCGCTGCTTCTTCCAACACTTAGGGGGGGCCTTGGAATGGCATAATTGTCCATTTTTTTTGTTTGTGAAGCACCCGGCCCCTTAGGTTTCACCATATCTTCTCCGGTATCGCCACAGGTGGCCTTGATCCCTTTGCCTCTTTGGGCCCAGCTTGGGGCCCTCCTGGGCAAACTGTTGGTGGGCTATCCCGCTCACAGTAGGATACCAGTTTCTGTGGGCCGACACAATCTCTGGCACTTCTGACGGTCTGCCACTTAGGCCCACCTTTACGATGGTGCCCAAGAAGTCCAAAACAGCCTTTCCACCCTAACTTCTGGGCTCCACCAGGGCCCTCTGTGTTAACAGGCCATCTGCAATGGGGCAAGGGTCATGATCTGTGTCCTCTCTACCACAGGCCCGCCTGTCTGCTCTACAAAACTCCCAACGGGAGTCACAAACGTTGCACACTCCTCTCTCTGCCACCCTAGACGGAGGCATGGGAGTAGTCTGCTTCTCCCAGCTCAGGGCTGGCGCTGTGGTCGGGCCGTCTAAGGCGCATTCCCCCTACAGTAATATGGCAGGCGGGCTTGGCCTCTTCACTAGTCTCCGATCGTTGTGGCCTGGCCTGGCTTGCCCTCCTGCCACTCCACTCGGCTCCCACATCCAGGCTGGTCACGCTTTCTCTCGAGCCACACGGAGCTGGTGGGATTAGTGCTTTGCCCCTTCCAACGGACACTGAATACCACCTGAGGCGGGGCCGTCGCCAATGCTCCCCTGGTCAGTCGGTCCCTTGGCTCAGTCGTGTCGCCGTTCAGTACTCGGCTGCTGCCTCCGATGGCCGCCGCGGCCTTCGAGTTACTTCCACCTCGCCCCGGGGCAGATCACGCCTCAGTCTCACGTAAGCCTGGTCTCGCACCTTTCTGCTACACTTTCTCTTCACGAGGGGATATTCGTGACTCCAGATAGGACAACGGATTACGGGGTCAGCATCGTGGGCATCTGAGCTCTGCTACGGTGCGGCCATTTTTTATTGCGTCTAAGCCACGCCCTAGTGCAGATTTTTAATGTGGTTTGTGAAGAGAGTAATGAAGTCATGTATTAGTTGGAGCTGGTCTTGAGTTCTGCCAAGCTCTACCCGGCAATGGGACTCCAATATATAGAATGTTACAAGAAGTTGTCGTTTGCACCATTCCTCTGCCTTGGTGTGGTGCATACTGTTCATGCGAGTAAAGCTGTCTACCTTGCCCTTATCTTTCAAAGTTGAGCCTGTATGAAAAAAGTATGTTGAGTGCAAAGCTAGTGGTTTAGATTTAGCCTTACTGGCTAAAACTGAATTTGCCACAATGAACAGCAGCACTTTCCTACAGATCTAACCTTGACTCAGACACTTGAGTCTCACATGTTATCTTCATCGGTCTCTGTAGGAAGATTGCTCTGTATATACTACACCAATAAGGTATAGTGTGCACAGAGTTCAGTGGATCCCTATAGGTATAGTAGAGGCTAAAGCAGATAATACCATACTCTTTTGTGGTAGTGTGGTTGAGCAGTCAGGCTTATCAGAAGGTAGTGTTAAGCATTTGTTGTACCAACTCAGGCAAGAAACAAGGTCACACACTCAAAGACTGAATCCAGACCAATTGTTTGTATAAAAAGTGGTTATTTTGTTGTTGCATTTCTAGAACTAAGATTTACTTGGTAGCAGGTAAGTTAAACTCTACATACAATGTTACTTTTAGAAATACAGTGAACATTACATTTGTAGGAACATTCAGATTACTTTTGCAATTGAGAAAACGATTTGTTAACTGTTCAAAAACACTTAAAACTACTTTGAGATTACTTTTGGATTACTTTGTTATAACTTTCCTAGTTTAGCATGAAACACACTCCTAACAGTTTAAGCAACAAAGGACATTGGTAAATAGGTTTACTCTGGTGAAGGCACTAAGTTTCTTTTTTTGTTGCAGTACAATACAGCTCAACACTAAGAAGAATTTTCAGAGGAAACCCCACCATTCAGCCCTATGGAGAAAAAAGAAGTGTTACATTTACAGGTAAGTAAACTGTTTCAGGATTGGAGTTTTGAGGGGTAGACCCAAGGTTCGGGTTGTCACGGTTAGACGATGGGGATAGGGGGCACCTTGGCTGGGGGCTGCTCACAGGCATGCCACTCTGTCTTGGGAGCCAAATTCCTAGGGTTTAGGTCAGGATATAGGGGGTCTCAGGATAGCATCAAGTCCACACTACCAGCGGTGCAAGGGCGGCTGGGTGCAGGGTGCTCAGGTGGTGACTGGAGTCCAATGCTTTTCTATGGAGAATGTTGGTTGCAGAAAAAGGGATGCAGACTGGAGCCAGAAGACTGGATGAAGGGAACAAACGACTGGAGGGTGAAGATGAGTTGCTGGATACCAGGACACGCTAATTCAGGCACCTCAGGACTGAAGAGCTGCAGGAGCTGGAAGGTCCTTTCGTGTCGCGTTCTACTCACCGGTTCCGGTTCCCTACAGGATGAGGCTGCAGGCATCAAGGAGAAGGTCAGTGGAGGTCGGCCAATGCTGGGGGGGTGGAGGGGGGTGCTCCGGTCTGGAGTACTGCTTTGGGTTGGCGTTGGACAAATCCGGTGTCCAAGAGAGATCAGAATTCTTTAGGAAGGCAGAGCAGCTCCCCGGTTTTTTTGGAGGCTGCAGGACACGCTGGGTTCAGCTTGCAGGACTTTCAGAGCAGGAGACAGGCTGATCGGGCTGGGGCCAAAGCAGTTGTCATCGTCATCCTCTTCTGCAACATAACTCTTTGGTCCTTCTTGTCACATCGAATCTGAAGAGGCAAGGTTCAGGAGTGCTAGAGCAGGAACAGACCTCTCCTAGGTATCAATTCAATATCTAGTTAATATATCCATAATACAATATCTATATCAGCATTGTCCCAACACAAAAATTATTTAGAAAACATTTTCTTGTTTATTCATTGCATGTCCACAAAATTCATAGCAAAAAAGATCATCATAGTACACAATACATTCAATTTATATACAGAATTATTTACAAAAACCCCACAAAAAAGAAAAGCAAGATATGTCAATCATCACACATATCCAAGCATTCATTCTACACTATCAACCACAACTCAGCTCCCATACCATGAGACAAACAAAAGAAATACATAACATCATACAATAGACTAAACAACAGAGGAAGAAGGGCGCCGACGCACGCTTCGGAAAAGGACCCGTGTCCACAGTTCCTTCGTCAGGGCGCAATTAGTACAGTTCTTAATAAACACAAATTCTTGATAGATGTTTGGTAAATTCTTTTTTTCAATTTTGTACTTTCAATCCGTTGGTGAAAATTAAACGAATGGGCTTTAATTTAGAAGCGACATCCAATATCGTCATGTCATCTGTTAGGGACAATGAAACAGTAACACATTTAAGTTCAAATATCAACACATTTATAATTTCTTTATCTAAAACCAAAAGGTTGCTGGAAAGTCCTTCACCAAAAAATTAAAATTTAAAAAATAAGGAATAATAAAATTTAAAAAATAAATCAAAGGTAACACCGTGCCATGAAAAGTCAGTACGCTCAACACATCGTCAAGAACGATAGAAAGACCAAATACCAGTGTTAGAAAAGAAGGAAATAGATGAATCCCAAGTGCAGACCAAACACACAAATAAAGTTTGCGACGTGATAAAAATCGTGCAAGGTTCAGGAGTGCCCCATAAATACTAAATTTAGGAGCATTACAAAGGCGTGCAGGTTCAGACCAATGGGTCCCTTCACTGGGGGGTCTACACCCCCTAGTATGCCTCCCTTCAGTGGGAGGGGGGATAGGTCTCTGCCTGATGGTAGGGGGGGGATAGGCCTCTGACTGATTGGAGGAGTCTCCCCCCATGTCCAAGATGGCAGGGACTGAGAGGTGGCCTTCACTTTGTCTCCCCCACTTGAGAGGTAAGGTAGGCACAGATCCCTTACTGGCTAGGTTTCCCCACCGGTTCTCACGCCCAAAGTGGGAGGGAGGGGGGTCAGAACCGGTGGGAGCCAGTTGCTGATAGCAGCAAAAGGCTGGGGACAGCTAACAGAGGCAGTAGGCATTTGAAGCTCCCTCTTCATGGACCTTGCCCATCCTGGATGAGGAGGCATGACATCTCTGCCCAGGATGTGCTTTGTATTCAGACCTAGAGAGCGGAGATTCTCTACCCAGGGGGTCCAGAAACCGGTCCTGGTGGTGCAGGTGGCTGGAAGCCAGTCAGGAACCACACCAGGGTTGGTCATTTTTCAGGGGGGCATCTCCAAGACGCCTTCTGATTGCATTTAGAATTAAATCCCACACTGGCATCAGTGACACCAAACTTTCCAAACTTCAATAAAGCCACCATTGAGCTGTGGAGTACATGTTGACAAACTCAAAGGCCATGCATTCAAAATGGCTTTCGTGCACACAGTGTCTGTGAATGGCACAGACAATGTAGGGGCATATTGCTCTTGCAGTTATGGACTCACCAGGATATGGTGCACCCTGCCTTTAGGGCTGTAAGGTCTTCTATAGGGGAGACTTACCCATGCCACAGGCAGTGCTGGTGGGCATGGCACACAGGGATCTGTGCCATGTCGACTTTTCAGTTTTGTCCGCACCATAGCACGCAGCCTGCCATTGTAGGGTGGGGGTGTTAAGGTGAGGGGCCTCTGAGGGAATCACAATACATGCTGCTGCCCTCGGAGTCCTTCTCCGGCTACAAAGCCCTTGGTACCAGGGATACTTTTTACAAGGGACTTGCATGTCCTTTTATAAAAGTGACTTACATGTGGCCTAGAGTTGTGCCGATACTGGGTACAATGTACAGTTTTGGAAAAGAACACTGGTGCTGGGGCCTGGTAGGAGGAACCCAGCACACACACAGTCAAATTGGCATAAGGTATCTGGCAAAAAGTTAGGAGGTAACCATGCAAAAAGGGGCACTTTCGAAAAGTCTCCCACAGTGCCAAATCCAGAGGTGTCTAAAAGGGGATTAGCCTCACCCTAAAATGTATAATCTAAAAACAGACATTTGGCTGGTTCCTGATCAGCCTTCTCTGCAGAATCAATCACCTTCCCATGAGCATTTTACAAACCACAGTGCAAATCCTGTTTCACATGGATGGGGCAGTATCCTGCCCAGTGGCCTCCATGACTTCCTTCTGGACACACTGACCGCTTTACTGCATGTCACTTCCAGTCTGATCATTAACCTGGGAAAGTTTGACCACATCACCAATTTCCTAGCTCAAATCTGTTAAAGACTGCATGATGTTGGCATGACCACCTTAGTAATAACTTCAGCACCTCCTTTGCCAGGCTTTAAATTCAAAATACCTGAAAGCAAAGCTTACCAGGCTATTAAGAAGCGCAATCCAATTTTTACATTAACAAACTTTCGCAACTCACCTGGCTTTACTGGACATGAGGTGGGCCATTTTGTAATGTACTGTGTAGTAACACTCATTTACAGGCTGCACATTTTCTGTTCAAATAGTCATTGAACTTGCACAGACATACAGCTTTACTTATAAAACTTTATTGCACACAATTGATGTGTGGGAATTGGGTTTCAGTGAATATGTATTGTTTGTGTATCACCAAGTAAAGTGCCTTGATTTGTTCTGATCAAATTAAAATCTTTGTTTCCGTCACACTTCATAATTAGTACCGATGAGGATGCCAGGTGAGTGAGCCGCCTCTGTGTCGTTAGGTTGTGGGTGTTCTGTCGTTGCGTCAGGTGGCTGTGCTCAGAGGTGCACCATGCTGATGGCTACAAGGACGGTGCAATACAGCAAAGGGACTTCAGGAATTTAAAGCAGCTTCAGGGTGTGCAATGGCTTGTTTAAGGTTTCGACTTATAGCTGCGTACACTTTTCTCAGAAACATTCGCTTTTAGTGCTGTTGGAGGTCAGGAATCTTTACCGAATCCATCACTAACTCTCGGACGGGCACCTCAGTCTCCATGTAGAAAGCACCTCACAGGAAGGAAAAGAATAGCAGGTATACTTGGTGCTATCATAGGGTTGTATATTCGGGACATGATACATTGGGTATATAAATTAATTTTATTGCATTATGTAGCACCACGTATATTTGCTAATGGCATTGTGAAGTATGCAGTTTTTATTTGTGTTTGTCAGTGTTTGATGAGTGGTGTTAGAGAGCTGTCACAGGCAAGACACAAACCATTTGTGAGCTGGAGAAGGGTGAGCCATCTACAGCTAACAGTCACTGTGAGAAGTTGGCCTGGCATATGATGCCCACTATTCTCGTGGGCACCTTGCACCAGTCCAAACGACCCTTATTGATGGTAGGTTTGAAGGCAACCTTATAGAAAGCTATCCTAGTGTTAGCTGTGGATAGCAGCCTTCAGGCTAAGACTTAGTGGCGAGTTAAGCAAGTTGTTTTACCAGTCTATAATCTCTTGAATAATCAAATAAAAGCACACCACACAATATATATCAAGCATATATGTATTTATTCTAAACAAAACCCCTCTGGTCTTTTATGAGGTCAGAGGTAAAATTCAAGGAACTTAATTAGCATACGGTAAGTTGAACAGTATACGTTATGCCTTAGGGACCTCACAAACCATAAACTAAAATAGTGGTATAAGAACCACGTGAGGGTTAGAAAGCAGGCCTAGGGTCTGCAGAACCACTGGGGCAACCAGGAACCACCCAAGGTAGGGGCACAGGAGACCCACGGGGACGCGTGCAGTGTTGAAACACAGCCGCAAATCACCATTGACTTTCTATGGAGAACAAACAAGTTACAATTTTAAAGAATAAGGGCACTTAAGAGGTGAACTATGATGGAACCCTTTAAGACTAGGACACTTCGAGAGACAAGACCCACGAGAGCACCGGAGTACTCGCGTTACCTCACCCAGGGAAGCCGGGTGCATAGGTGTCTTTTGGTGTCAGGTTTCGTCGTCAATTCCAATGGAGAGCTGCGTAGAAATGCTGCAGGCGACCAGAGGAAAAGTGCCCAGGTGGATCCAAGGTTGCATCGGAGATGTGAAGAACCTGAAAGCAGAGGGGACTAGCCAGTGACCAGGATGGCAACAAGAAGATGCCAGCCGATGTGCCGGGTGTTTTCAGGTGAAAGAGGTGAAGCTCAACTCTTCAGCCACGAGGACCAGGAGGCATCGACGACTACCAGAAGCTGGATTCAAGCTGTCCCACGAAGGATGTCGAGTGCTGCAGCGTCGGAATCCAGAGAGGACCCAACAAGCCTTGGCAACAGCAACCCACGCAAGATGACCAGAATGGCTTTGGTTCAGACCAGCAAGGTCCAAGGGACTCCTCCTTCAGAGGGGAGTCGGAGCACGTCTGGAGCAACCAGGAAAGCTCAAGGAACAAAGGATTGGCCTTCTTGGGGGCTCACTAGCCTACGGACTAGGAACCGCGAAGGAGCCTCGAGCTTCGGTGAAGAAAGGGGACACTCGTGGAGTGCTGGCTTCTGTACTTCAGTGCAAAAGGTGCTCGGGGCAGGGGCTTCAAATACCCCAATGCACAACTTCGGGAAGTAGGTGCAGTTGCAAAAATGCAGGATGTCCAGGAGTTCCAGTCCCACGTCTCTCGTGTCAGCTACAGGTCTCAGCTCTGCTGGGAACTTGTGTCAGCTTCAGAGATGTCTGGAAGTCCGTGTCCTGTGTCGCAGATTCTTCGGGATCCAGCGGGGGCCTAAAAAATGCAGACCGGCAAAGATGCTTCTTTGGTGCCTGTTTGAACAGGGAGGTCACTCCTTGACCACAAGGGAGATTCCTCAGTCTTTCAGTCAAAATGAAATATCGAAGGTCCAAGATTTCTTCTTCAGAGTTTCGTCCAGGGTAATCTAAAGTCCTAGGGAATGGGTTCCTATACTTATACCAAGTTTAGGGGTTGGACTAGCTCTAGGGTCCCACCTATGGGAGGAAGTGGGGAGAGGGTGGTTATACCTCTTACCCGTTGTCCAGTTTCGTGCCAGCGCTGGGGCAGAGTGCCTCTGCAACCGGTTTGAACTGGGAAATGCATGGAGCACCTTGTGTGCCCCAGGCAGTGTCTGAAAAGCATTCACTTAATGCAACCCACCCAGCCCCAAACACTAAAGCCTGTCTGGGGAGGCACCAGCACCTCCCTAGACAGGAAACCTATTGTCCAGGGCTCCCCTGCCGGTGTTGCGTCCAGCAGCAGGAGGGCAGACTCTTATCTGTGGCAGCAGCATCCATTTTGTGATGCTGGGGCTCTGTATAACTTTAACCGGGTATACCAGTGTGTACATGTCTTTTCCCTCTAGAAGGGTGGAATGCTACGCCCGCCGCCAGAACTGGCGGGGGGTACTATTCCAAAGTGTTTAACACCAAACACGACATGTTTTGATAAAGCCAAACCAAAGTCAGATTTGTCACCTAATCCCGTCTTAGTGCCTTCGAAGTAATGTGAGCCCTTCAGAGAAGCCCTTTTCTCCCATTATTACGATTAGCATTTATTTACGGGCTTAACGCTACTGACGGCAACAAAGCATTGAGGACAGATAAAATAATAGCCTCTGAAGCATTTATTCATTGACCTGGACCTGTGGAAAGTAAAGCAGATACTTTGTGGCAATCCGCATCAGCAACTCTATTAAAGCCTGATGCTGAGGGTTATACCAGTTGTTAAAGGCCCTGAACCAGAGTTATAGGCACAAGCCGCAGGCGACGGCCTATGGTGAGGGCACTTAACAGGTATAGCCTGAGGCACAAGAGCTATAAGAACATGCCACCCACTAAGGGTAGAATGTTCTAAATTAAAAAGGGAGGAACAGAAAGACAAACATTGTAATGCTGAAGCAGAATGCGTATACCAGCCATTATAAGTTGGAAACCACCCAATTGTCTTCAATGGAGCTCTCAACATTCCAATGTTCTAATTATCAATGCTTTCCCCCACAAGCAACGTGTCTTCACTATAAAATGTCTTAACTCTGTTAGCTTGTAAATCGTTCTCTGTATTCCATAACGGGTGTTAGGGGATCAGGAGGAGGGGAAAGCAGAAGACTAACATTCACTAGGCATATAGGCTTTTTGTTGAAGTCATAATGAGTCATACTAATTCCAACACTGGCTAACACAGAAAACTATTACAAAGATTATTTCCAGGTCCATCCATTAGATGGTAGAAAAATGCACAGCACATGACTTTAGAATATGTCCATGCAGCAAAACGATATATGTATCCATATGATAGAAAAACGTCATGGACATGTTATTTTTCTTCATACCCTTGTGTGAGAAGAACATGAGTATTAGCTGCTCTTCTACTGTTCTACTACGCTGGTCAGTTGTATTCAAGACACCACTGTTTACCCTGTTAGATACCCTATAGTGCATCTCTTACTTAGTCACACAATTGTCTCAATCTTGTACATGCGTCTTTGGAACTGAATGACTTCTATGCCCATTACACCAGTCTTAAGGAGAATATTGTGCCATTATTCTGCTCTCCATGCTATTAATGTGATGTCCATCAAGAGAAAGGTGCTCTTGCCTAGTGAAGCTCTGTGTTTTGTTTGTGTGCAATAGTTATAGGTTTTGACAGCAAATGTAATCTTATATTATTCTTGTGAACATCCGCCGTCAAGCAAGACAATATGAATTCCACTAAAAAGTGGACTTCCTTACCTTTAACATTGCAACAAGATTTCACCAAGTTTATGACCTTGCACCTACCAAGTAGATATAGACGCACCTACCAAGTAGATTAGACGCAAGCCATGGTAACATAAAACAATAAATAGAAAGTAGTGAATTCCTTTAACTGAAGGGTGTGGCATATGTATAAAATATTAATGTGTTGTGACGCAGGTAGTTAGGAGTTGTGTCTTTAGGGGTGGTGTCTTTCTGCAACTAGAAAGAATTTCCATGTGAGGCTTGATATATTACTTTAAAGACATATCTTTAGTGAGGTAGCTATTTGAACTTAATGTATCCACATTATAGAATGACATTAATATGCAACATCTTTCTTTGCTAGTACTATGTGTGCAAAGGAAACAGTTAATGGGACAAATTTTGCAAATGTTTTTCGTGGGGGGCAGTAAGTTTTCAAGTCAAATCACCCAAGGGTCATTGTCATTCAAAGTAGAAAAAAATGCTCTTAAGACAAAAACAAAAGCTACCTCTTTGGACTTTGGATGTTTGTAAGTAAAATAATCTAAGAAAGTGTATTAAGGAAATTCAGAACTGCCACAGGCTGAGTCAGTCTGAGTCTACTAGCCTTCTACCTAGGTATATAAAATGCAATATTTTGTATGCACTCCTTAGAGGTTTGCTGACTTCATGCCTGTGAAGTCAACAGATCAATGCAGCTTGTCTAGTCACACGAAAAACTTTTAGTTATACAACTGATAAATACATGATTTTTACATTGCTGATGTGCCATAATGCAGTTAAGAAAAGGCCTTTCGTCCTGAGACTGTTTAATAGAGAAAGGAACTGTGAATAATTTCTTCCTCCTAATCTCTGTATTGAAGAGTACATTGCTTTTTAGAGTACTGTCTGTGCCTACCAGGCTTCTTACATAGCACTGTTCACTTCATTGCCAAGTCACAGCTTGAATGTTAAGCCACAAACTTTTGTGGCACAAGGGATCATTTTGTGTGAGCTAGTCAAGACATGCCACATTCCAATTAACAGATTAACATCACTGGTATTTGCCATACAGTATGTTAAATATTTCCCATTATGTATTTCAGCTGCCACAGCCCATGAGCATAATATGCAATCTCCTCCAGGATGCATCAGAGGAGTCTCCAGAATAGTAGCCTATCCACTACCCTGTACTACTGTATAGACTGACCTCTGCACTGCAATGTAGTTTTTAGGTTACGTCTAAGCAGCGCATGCACGGTCTTAAAGACTGCTGTATCCAGTTTATGGAATAGAGCGCACACCCTTCATTTCGGATATGTTCCTTTGTGTGCCCTTCAAAAATCTTTTCTTTTTGTGGTGCATCAGTTACATTTGTCCCGCCTCTTGGTGTATGGTTACTGCCCATGGCTACTGGCCCGGTTACTGGTAGGCTCTTACATCTGGCCATTTATATGTTTCAGCGCACTATTCGATTCTTTTGCTTCAGCCCATGTTATAGGATTGTCACAAAACGCGCTTAACCAACCCTGTGAGTCACCTCCTTATCATGTTTCTGGTTTTCCTTTCCCGGTCATCTGCGTCATTAATGTTTCCCGTCCTCCACATGGTCCCTCCTCCTTCCTTATTTAAAAAATATATATTTTGCAGTTTCTATATAGCGCAAATTCGCCCCAAATGTATTGGAAGACTTTACATGAGCAACATATACATTACACAAGGACACATTTATTTGGTAGGCATGTTGAGCCAATGCCGAAACTTGAACCAGGATCCCCAGATCCAAAGTCACCAGCCAGAGTCGTTCGGCCACATCCTCTACCCAAGTCGTTTCTTTATTTCCACACAATTTGTACTTGGTTCATGGATGCTAATGGTCGGAGGTGGGGGTAGCACTTGACGAATCATTTCGGAGTAAATTTTAGGTCAGCACCATCGGGCATCAAAAATCAGCAAAATTTTGTTATCTACAAGGTAATCTCATCGCTACTACAGTCGGCAACCAGTATTCTACCCGACTGTACAATGGCCCCTGGAGATGACTATGCCTAATTTGTGCACGGTGCGGTCTGCCTGACTATCAAATGGCAGCTTATTTATTTTAGAGTGGATGTTCTCAGCAAAGCATGGGAAAGATATGGTATGCAAACTGTAGCTCAGGAGAGACAAGGAGAGTTCGCTCTGTACCAAAATAGAATCTAACTTAATCAATAACATTTATTATCGGCTGCCTGACTTTAAAATATCCTAGGTTTGGGAACTCCCTTCCTTAATTCACACCCCTAGGATACGTGGCTAATTTGCGTGCTTCCTTCTGTAGTGCTCCATGAATGCTAAATTTGAAACTATGCGAAAAAGCTGGCCTGTTTGTTGGTAATCAGTGCCCTCTGTAAAATTGCTCTGGGCATTGACTTGCCACAGGGTGGTCAGTGTTACTTCTGCACTGCATCTCCCACATCTTCTTTAGCAACAGCAGCACTGTTGAATGGACAGCATCTTCCTCTGACTGCGGCCGCCAAAACCTCCACCGAGCGTAGGCTAGACAACGAGTACTGGGACCCGCTCTGGTAGATAAGTGGGTTACTGTTTTAACCCTGATATCCTTTGTTACATGCAGTTCATAAATTGTTTCATCTTCTTAACAATTGTATTAGTCTGGCTGAAATAATCAGTGATGTTGGAGTCCGCCATGCTGGCAATCTTATAGGGAAGGACGCTGCTCGTTTCACATGTTCAGTGCTTTTGATATATGCCTGTGCTCCTGTGGTGCTGCACATTAGCGTAGATTAGGGAAATTCGCTAACCTGCCCGAACCCCCGTGCTCACCTCCTTTCATTCCAGAAATATATTCTACTATTTTTATTAAGCAGAGTTAAACCAGCTGCAAACTGCAGCTGCTAATTGCCTCCCCATTCCCAATGCTACCAAAAGTTAGAAACCTATGCAACTTTTTTTTCAGAATGTTCCTTTTTTGGTGTAGTGTGCACTTGTTTTCTAAATGAATACTCCACTGCAAAAAACAAAAAAAAACACTGTCCTTTACAACAACAATAGCTCTAACTTTAAAAAATCCAAGACCAATTACATTGCAAATGCTGGTTTTATTTGGTGGTTTGTTTTTGTTTACGTTCTAGTGTATGCTCATCTTTAGCTGTTGGTTATCCCACAAAGCAGGATTTCTGTGGAGGGCAGATGCACGTAATCAAATAAGTAAATGTGTTGTGAAATAAACGTAGAATACTTTTCCACCGATGAGGTCCATGGGGGAGGTCAGGAGACCTGCTATTCACACCCAATGGGATTATGATAGTTTTCCATCTTGGGTAGAGAACTGTAATCCTTCCTAGGTTCTGTCACAAATGCATATTTCAACAGTATTTGTATGAGTAGTATTTGTAGAGCACATTAAACCAAAAAAGCGCCAAAGCACTGAGCCGGGAAAGAGCTGTATGAAATGAGAAGACCAAACCCAAGAAAAAAAACCTACGTATCTAATTCAAGGACTAGTTGGAAACTAACCCTGCCTAAACCAGCAAACAGCAGTGATTGCTAAACCTCATCTAGGAAACTCAATTTTCAAGGGTGGAATTGAGAAAATAGTTGAAATAGTTAAGTGCATACATATATGCTATGCTAAGGCTATTTGCACACTTCACCAGTGCACATATCACTGGAAGAAGGGAGTAGCCATGGCCTTCTTAGCTTAAATACCAATAGTAGAGATCTGGAAAGCTGCTACATGATCAACACCACACTCACTACTGTGTTGACATTGAAGCCTGTCAAGCGGCTCTAGTTGGCAAAAAGTCTTGAGAACTTTATTTAAAATATCCACATCTGCTCGCTAGTCACCAATGCTTTACATTTTATGCAGCACATGTAATCTACAACAACACATGCTAAAAACTGAAAACATTCCTTAACCCTGTAAGCATCGGCTTGTGGGTTGTAGTGTGTAGAATCACATGCACCTTCCTAACTTACACAGACTAAGAATTTAAACTGCAGTTTACAAAATAAACATGGGGAAATCTAAGATCGTGGAGAACAAGTTACTTAAACTTCGGGAACGCACTTTCTGCGAGTACTCGATCTAATAGCAGATTACTCACGTTTATAACATTTCCCAGGTGCCAGACAGTATCCAGAAGTTTCCACAGCAGTCGCTGGGTGATGCTGTGCAGGTCCACATTGACCTCGATCTGTGGAGCTGCAAATAAGTGCCATCCCTGCGTTTCAACATCAGTTTCTCAATTCACCCTTTCCACGCTCTTGGACAAAGAGCACTAGACACTTGTTGGTACAATCTCTAATTTGGGAAATTTTTAGATGGTAAAAAGAGGGCATTCCACATAATGACGAGGTGGGGTGCAGTGAGGAATCTGCATCGAGAGTATCCACCATAAAGAGTGTTACCGAAGGTAAGTAACTTGCTCTTCTGATGGATACTTATAATCGCAGATTCCTTATCTTTGGAATACATACCGAGCACTAGCTCCCTAATATGAAGGGTCTTAGGAGTGGGCTCAGTCTAAAGTCCTGCAGGACTTATTGGGTAAAATTCCCTTCCATCGGACCAGGCTGTCAAGGCAGCTATGCTTCTAGAACGTGTGCACCGAGATCCACGTCTTGTCCTAGCAGATGTCAAAAACAACCATTCTCCGTGCCACACAGTGGTAGCAGTCTCGGCCCTGGCACCCTTTCAGAGGCAGCTTCTTGGCAAAAGCATAGTAGATCTTAATGCAGTGGACTATCTACCTTGACAAAGTTCTTTTCTGCATCACTTTACCTTTCTTTGCACCAGAGAAACTCACAAAAAGCTGATTAACGCGATGGTACGTGGAACAATCATTGTAAAAGCTCAAGGCTCTTTTTAAGGTTCCAGACACTTCTCACCTCCTCTCTCCCCTCTCAGGGATCTCAAGCACCATCCACCCCTAAATCACTCACACTAACTCCAAACCCGCCCTCCATTGAGGATAAGCTGGCGGACATCAAGAATGATCTCCAGTTAGTTTAAGAGGGCCTCCAGAACATATTACAATTCTTGTTGAAAATGGAAAAGTTATGGGATCTCAGGATTACCCCTAAGACTAACCAACCCACCCTCCCCGCAATGAGCAAACACTTACAGAAGGAAATCTCGTCCAAGGAAGTTCCAGTGAACTCATACTGGATTTCACGATCATATCCCATTCACCACTCCAGGCCAATAGGATTACAGATCACCTGACAGATGCGGACATTCACTCCCTTCTATTATCTTACAAAGCTGCGCGTTGTGAACGATCTCCCTCAACATTCAGTATCCAAACTATTCCCTCTAACCCGTTTAGAGAATCTACTGTCAGTCTCAGATATATGAACAAGGAAAACCTACAAACTCACTAAGCACATATCACACCTTGAAAATGAAGTAACCAAATCTGATATTAACTGAAACCTGGCTCAAGGACTCCTCTACACCAACCTTAGACATCCTACTTGCTCCCCGAATACAACCTCATTAGCAGCAATGTGGAATATTACTGATAGTGGTTTTAGTATAAAAATGTGTACGGACGTTTTCAAATTTTAGCAATATGAGGCTATGTATAATGCTCCCAAAATTCTCTCTGATTTGATGCAAAGATTTGCAGAAGCTTGAAAGCAAGACTGATTATTCTTTGCTTTCAAAATAAAATGTTCATAAAAAAAATGAAAGCAGGAAAAAAACATTTCGACAAACTACGGTAAAATTTCAGGTACCATTTCTTTGCAGCATCATTTAGTAACATGTGTTGATGCATGCTAGTATTTCCCAAAAATAATCATAATGGAAAATCAGTGTAACCAGTTTTAATAAGATTATGGGAAACAAAAATAGGATTGGCAAAGCCAGTAGGTCTGAAATGGGAAACCTAGTTTACCTCGCATTTTTTACTCCGCATGACTTTACCCCACATTTTTTACTCCGCAATAACTTTTATAAGACAGGGATTTACACCACAAAATTGTTACAACACATTCCCCAAAGTAACGCACCCCTGGAGTTAGAATAGTAATTGCGTTGCAATAGGGAATGCGTTTTAACGAATTGCGTTGTTAAAGCCCTCCGTTGTAAAAGTTATTGCATAGTAAAAAATGCGAGGTAAAGCCATGAGGCGTAAAAAATGAGGGGTAAAGTTTCCTATTCATCTGAAATTGGTGGTCAGCTTTTTAGTTTTTTCAATGTGTGACTTGTTTTGGCATGTTTTTTGTAAAACGTTATTTATGTGGGAGTTGCCGGGTCCAAACCATTATAACAAACATTTGCAAAAGCAAATATTATTTTTGGTCTCAAAAAGCACACACTGCCACAGTAGTTACTGGCATTGAACAAAACTACTTTGTGTGCCAATATGTTCCTTATGAAACAGCAGAATGCTGTCACTCACAGTGAAGCCAGCCGATAAAGAGAGAGAGAGAATTTTAATAAACATAAAAGTTCATGGTCAACACCAGACTAAATTAGTGGCCCAATTATTAAAGAAAGTCTCAAGAAGGGACCCATGGGATATGTCCTTGCATTAAGTGCAGCTATGGGACAAGAAATAGTACTCTTAGAAAACATTTGTGAACTTATTGGGATGTGTAAGTATGCGTCCTTTAAATCTATGGTAGCCATGAAGTCTCCTTGTTGTATTTATGGTATTACCTCCTGTAGTGAGCTCATTGTGAGGAGGAGCCGGCCTTTACCCCCGTAATCAGCCCCCATCTGAGCTTTATACAAGAACTGAGGAGCCCGGAACACGAAGGGTTAACTAACACAGAGACCTCTTCCCTGCAGGAGAGCCACAGCCAATGGGTCGTGCCACGGGCCTTTAGGAGTGCGGAGTTGGCGAACGAAGGGGAGAACCCGGAAGACGCTGTGGAATCAAACATGGACTAGCGGAGACCCGGACCTTCCGAAGCACTACAGCCCTGCCGAAATAGACGCTACAGAAGAGGAGGCTGAGTCGTGGTCCGAAGACTGGTGCACACCCCCGGAGGACGCCCATGTGCCACCGTAACTCTGGAGAGTTGCGGCTTTCACGGTGCGTGACTCGGGCAGAGGGGATAGGGTTGGGAGAAAGTTGCGGGCTGGCGTGTGGGTTTTGGGGTTATTTTTGCTGTTTCCTTTGTTTTCCTGCCTCTATCTGACTCGGGAGGGGGTTAGGAGGAAAGTTTTTTTTTTCTTAAGTGGACCTACAGCGTATATTACGTTCCCGGTCGGGATTTAGAACTGTGGGTTACCGATTTTGTTGGTTACATCCCAAAATTCTTTATAAGCCGCGCGCTCCTGGTTTTGTTGAAAACGCCACACGCTTAACATGGGCACTGGATTAGGTAAAGCCTTCTACAAGTCTAAGTCCTGAAGAAAGGACCTGTGAAAGAATCTTCCCTTATTTTTGAACTCCTCTCGTCTTCATCTGTCCCTGCACCTCTCCCATCTTAAGTGCACCTGGGAATCTCTAACATCCTTTTTGGTGGTGGGACGCCTCTCAAAAAGACATCCCACAGTATTACTTACCATCTATCTTCTCTCTCTACACGCTACCTGGGGAACGTCGCCAACACCCGCCTAGAGAGAAGATCACCCTACCAGAGGAAGATCAACACCAGCCCAGAAGATGCATCTTCGGAAGACGACCCCTACTTTATCTCTTTTTGTTTGCTGAATGCATTGACTTTAAATAAACGCCACCATAGATTCACGCATAAGACCTCCTAGTTTCTTTTTACTCCCATCCCTCTCACATACATCTTAAATCTTTGAGTCCTTACGAATTTTTTTAGGAACCTTAGATCTAGGATAGGTCGTAGTGTTTCGTCCATCTTTGGCACTAGGAAGTAGGTTGAGTAAAACCCCTTGTTCCTTTGGTTTTGCGGTACCACTTCTATTGCCTCCTTGCCGAGCAATTCTTGCGCCTCTAACTGCGAGAGCTCCTTTGCTGAGTGTGCCTTCCTTCTCGGTTTTCTTTCCAACTCTACGCAGTATCCGTATTGTATGATGTTTAGTATACATTTGTCCGAAGTGACCTTCCTCCATTCCTGGATGAAGTCTCTTATTCTTCCCCCTACCGGTGTTGAGTGCTCGAGGTACTGTTTGTCAATGAATATTTGGCTGCATTTTTTCTTTTTGTCTTTCCGCCCACCCTGAGGTGTTGCTAGGGTGGGGGCCTGATGCATAGCGGAGTCACTTGGCTGAGGGCTGTTGTCCTCCCCTTTGGGTTTGTCCTCATCCGTGTCATCACCCTCGAAAGGATTGTCCCCGGGGTTGGTACGTACAGTTTTGCTGCTGCTGAACCTGCTGCTGCTGGCCCTGGTTGTTCCCTTGGTAACCTTGTTGGAACGTTTGGTGCGACGTGGTCGGCACGTTGCCTCCACTTCTACCCCCTGGCCTCCTTGTGAGTGTGCCTCTTCTCATCCCCCTGAACTGCAGTGACCCCCAGGACCTTGCTGTTTCGTTGTCCTTTTTGAGTTGCGTCAACTTGTCGTCCACTGGCGTGCCGAACAGTTGCTCTCCAATCAAAGGTGTATTTCAGATGTTATTTTGTACCTCTGGCTTGAATCCCAAAATTCTCAGCCATGCAGGTCTTCACTCGGTCACTCCTATCATCATTAGCATGCTAGATGATTCTGCAGCATCCAATGCTGATTTTAGGCATGTTTTTTCCTTCTTCTGCCAGGTGAGCAGCCCTTTGTTGGTACTGGTCTGGTAGGTGCCTTAGGAGCTGCCCCACTTCATCCCATTGCTGGTGTGCGTGCCTGTTGATCAGGGCGTTGGAATTTGCCATGTGCCAATGTATTGCCACATTTCTCTCCACCTTTCTCCCTGTGAGATCCATCCTCCTACTCACCTTGTATGGAGGTCCGGCATTTGTGGGAACATTAGCCCTCTTCCTAGCCGTTGCTGCAATTATGGAGTCGGCTGGCACTGACCCCTGGATGTATGCAGGGTCCTTTGAAGAATGTTTGTACTTCTTCTCCTGTATAAGTGTCACAGCTTTGCATACTGCTGGTTCCTTAAAGGTCTTTCTTCCCTGGTCCAGCACACTAGGGAGCATGGGCAGGAATTGGCTCCTGGTCTGTTGAGGCAGTAGAGTTTCCAGGAGGAAACATGCCTTGGGCTTCTCCTCCTCCATTTTCACTCCATAAGTCTGTGCAGCCTTCTGCAAGACCATGTTGTAGATCCCTGTCATCTGGCGGCGAAGGCCTCAAAGGATAAGTGTCTACGTCCCTCTTCCGGCTACGAGATCTTGCCATTCCACGTCTTGTGCCTCAGAGGACGTCGAATCCTTGTAGGAGTGCTGATCTTCGTCACCTTCTCCCTCGAAATAGTAGTCCTCTTCTCCCAGTTCCATGACTGGTTGGGGGTTTTCGGCGGTTCTACATCTTCGCGTCCCTTTCGACCTCAGGTTTCAGAGAATGGTGTATTGACTCATCTTCTCGTCGAAGTTGTCCTTCTGCTGTAGGATGCTCACCATTTCGGCCTCGAGCCTCCTTTTCTTCCTCTCCATCTCGGCGGCATGTCCGGCGTCGAGGGTTGGGGCACTTCTCTTAGAGGACATCGATGTCGGTCCTTCTTTCCTCGGCTCCGAGGTGTGCTTCTAGAGGGCAACCTTTGCCGTCTTTGAGGGTTTTCGCCGATTGGGAGCCCTTTTCAAAGGATCCGCTCGGCTGACTTTCCCTGGAGGCTGTTACTTTTGTCAAATGTTTTTGCGGCAGAGCTCCCTTCAAGGACATAGCTTTACTTCTGGGAGTGTCGCTCGGGACTTTTGCTTCACTCTTTCGAGTGTCACCTGGGTGATTAGGGGTCAACGACTCCCTTACCTCCTTTGATGTCTTCTTATGGACCTCGACGACCGTGCAGTCCTCCGGTCCTTCTGCGATGTTGTCCTCTTCTCCAATGGAGAGGCCCAAGTCTCGTAGCGATGGAGGTGGCCCCTGCATGTTGTGGTTCGCCCTTCTCTGCCTCTCCCTTACTCTGAGGGTGTTGGGTGTAAACGCCGAGCACGCGTTGCAGTCTTCGCTCCTGTGGTCGAGCGGCAGGCAGAGGTTGCAGACTGGGTGCTGATCCTTCTGGGCGTACTTGTGGTGGCAATTGGTGCAAAACTTGAACGGTGTTTTGTCCGTTCCCGCACTCAGGGAGCCCCCTGTGAGTGCATTCTCCGTTGGATGTCGTGGTTTTGTTCGTTAACTTCTTCCTCGTCACTCTGGGTACCTGACCTGTAGTCCAGTGTTGTTGTAAACTTGATTCTTCGTTGAATATCTTCGATTTTGCTTGAATTCCTTTTTCAAAACTCTGCAACGATCCAGACCCAATGGCGGAAAAAAGAATCTGAAGATGGTGACCAAAGGTGGGGCCACGAAAAAAACAAAAAATAAGACTACAATTCCAGACCCAACCACTAGATGGCGGAATAATGTACAGCATAGTGAATTCAGAAACATTCATGCTGCAAAACTATCTAACAGGCACACCGCACTTGACTGACCTCAACACCAAGAATGAGGACGACAACATCAACTCTCAGTTTTGAGCTCTGTTTGCTGGTGCTCGGTCACCAGTAGACAAGAGCAAGACTTCACCCAATTACCCATTAAATGGAGAGAAGGGCTCAGATGAAACTGGGCAAGGGTGCAAAATCTCTGTGAGGACATTGGATTTGAAACTTAAGGCAGCAATTGGTGCACTCTCCTATGTGGGGGTCCAAGAGGGGAAAACAAACAAGTGTGAGGAGAGTATGCAGAACAGTGGCCTCCTGCAAGCCCATATAAAAAATGTCAATGTAGCAGTAAATCAACCCCACTATTCTTAACAGGTTGCTCAGAAACAGAGCCATCATGGAAGAGGAAGTGTTTTGTCTTAATCAGAACACACAGAGACTGGCTGCTCTAGAGCGAAGTCAAATTGCTACCTCGGTTAGGGGCATTGTGGATTTGGCAGGAGGCGGATATCTGAGTCAGCAGAGGCACAATCTCTTGTACCAGTTACATCAGGATCGGCTTCGGTGGAGAAAGAACCAAAGCAGATCTTGGAGCAGGAATGGAAGTTTGCACCGGAGTGGACCCTGAAGGGAACAGACCGTGCAGTGGACAGATCGGCCGGTGGTGACCCAACAAGAGGACTAATCCAATCCTTGGAGCCTAAAGAAGCGCTGAGGTAGTCAGAAGAGTGCAAAAAATCAGCAGCATGGCCTCCTTAAAAGCCTCGACCTGCTGCATCATTTGCCAATAGTCCAGAGAATGAGGGGTGCAATGGGAGCAGTTTAGGAACTCGCTTTAAATAGAGGATTAGGAGAGAAATTGACTAGCAACTTGACATCCATATGACTTATCCTTGGACAGAGTGGCGGGATGGGGTATTGTCCCACTTCAACTTCTTATGCTTCTATTTGAAAGTTGATTTAGAGTTACCGGAGTGCCTCGATCACAAAGATGACCTGTTGTACGATTGGCCTTCTTGAGGTTAACAGGTGGGGGGAAAACGAAGATGGCGGAATGAGGACGCCGTCCGGTGCAGATTTATTCCATAGCTCTCCCTGCTTCAACAAATGTCGTATGAGAAACGGCCGAACTGCCTCTAATGCTATCAATCAATCAATCAATCACGGCATTTGTAAAGTGCGCTACTCACTCGGGTGGGTCTCAAGGCGCTGGGGGAGGGGTAAGTTACTGCTCGAACAGCCAGGTCTTGAGCTGCTTCCTGAAGGAGAGATGGTCTTGGGTTTGCAGAAGGTGGGTGAGGAGGGAGTTCCAAGTCTTGGCTGCCAGGTAGGAGAAGGATCTTCCTCCGGCGGTGGCTCTGCGGATGCGTGGTACGGTGGCGAGTGCGTGGCTGGTCGATCGTAGCTGGCGGGTGGGCGTGTAGAAGGTCATGCGGTTGTTGAGGTACTTGGGGCCCAGGTTGTGGAGAGCCGTGTGTGCGTGGGTGAGGAGTCTGAACGTGATTCTTTTGCTGACGGGGAGCCAGTGCAGGTCTCTCAGGTGTCCGGTGATGTGGCTGTGTCGGGGGATGTCGAGGATGAGTCGTGCGGAGGCGTTCTGGATGCGTTGGAGTCTTTTTTGAAGTTTGGCTGTGGTTCCGGCGTAGAGGGTGTTCCCGTAGTCTAGTCTGCTGGTGACGAGTGCCTGGGTGACGGTCTTCCTGGTTTCCGTGGGGATCCATCTGAAGATCTTGCGGAGCATTCGCAGGGTGTTGAAGCACGAGGATGAGACGGCGTTGACTTGTCTGGTCATTGACAGGGAGGAGTCCAGGATGAAGCCCAGGTTTCGTGTGTGGTCCGTTGGTTTGGGAGCGGTGCCCAGGGCCCGGGGCCACCAGGAGTCGTCCCAGGCGGAGGATGATGATCCCAGGATGAGGACTACCGTCTTGTCTGAGTTCAGTTTAAGGCGGCTGTTTCTCATCCAGTCGGCGACGTCTTTCATCCCTTCGTGTAGGTTGGCTCTGGCGGTGGTGGGGTCGTTGGTGAGGGAGAGGATGAGCTGGGTGTCGTCGGCGTAGGAGATGATGTTGAGGTTGTGCTGGCGTGCGATGGCTGCGAGGGGGCTCATGTAGACGTTGAAGAGGGTTGGGCTGAGTGAAGATCCTTGTGGTACGCCGCAGATGACTTCGGTGGCCTCGGATCTGAACGGAGGGAGGCGGACTCTCTGGGTTCTTCCGGTGAGGAACGAGATGATCCACTCCAGCGCTTTCTCTCGGATTCCAACGTTGCTGAGGCGTTTCACTAGGGTGCGGTGGCAGACGGTGTCGAATGCTGCAGAGAGGTCCAGGAGGATGAGGGCCGCTGTTTCCCCGTTGTCGATCAGGGTTCTGATGTCGTCGGTGGCTGCGATTAGGGCGGTCTCGGTGCTGTGGTTGGCCCGAAACCCGGACTGCGAGGGGTCGAGGGATCCGTTCGTCTCGAAGAAGGCGGCAAGCTGTTTGTTGACGGTCTTCTCGATGACTTTGGCCGGAAAAGGAAGGAGCGAGATGGGACGGTAGTTCTTGAGGTCGGTGGGGTCCGCCGTTGGGTTTCTTCAGGAGGGCGGTCAGCTCGGCGTGCTTCCAGCTCTCCGGGAAGGTGGCAGTGTGGAAGGAGGAGTTGATGGTGTCTCGGAGATGGGGTGCGATGGTGGCGTCGGCTTTGTTGAAGACGTGGTGTGAGCACGGGTCGGTTGGTGATCCGGAGTGGATGGAGTTCATCGTGCGGGTGGTGTCTTCGGTGCTGATCGGGGTCCGGTTGCAGAGGGTGGTGGTGGCGGGTGCTGGTTCGGTGGTAGGGTGCGTGGTCAGTGCGAAGCTGTTGTGTAAGTCGGCGATCTTGCGGTGGAAGAACGAGGCGAGTGGGTTGCAGAGGTCTTGCGAGGGAGTGATGTCATTGTTTCCGGCGCTGGGATTGGAGAACTCTGACGATGCTGAAGAGTTCCTTGCTGTCGTGGGTGTTGTTGTCCAGTCGTTCTTTGAGTGCCGTCTTCTTGGTGGCGCGGATCAGCTGATGGTGTTTGCGGATGGCGTGCTTGAGGGCGGTCCTGTTGTCTGAGGTGTGGTCGAGCCGCCAGGCTTTCTCGAGGGTGCGGCAGTTCTTCTTGGATTCCTTGAGTTCGTCGGTGAACCAGGGGGTTTTCTTGCTGCCGGGTCTGCTGGGCGGGTTCTTTAGTGGTGCGAGGTCATCGGCGCAGGCGGTCAGCCACTTGGTGAGGTTGCTGGCTGCTTCGTTGGGGTCAGTTGTGCTGGTCGGAGTGTTCTGGCTGAGGGAAGCGGTGAGCTGCTCGGAGGTGATCTTGCTCCAGCTTCGGCGGAGGACCTGTTGCGGGTGGTGGTGGGTCGTGGTTCTTCTGAAGCTGAAGTGGACGCAGCTGTGGTCGGTCCAGTGGAGTCCGGTGGCGTGGCTGAAGGAGATGTGCTTGCTGAATGAGAAGACTGGGTCAAGCGTGTGGCCGGCGTAGTGGGTGGGGGTGTTCACCAGTTGCTTGAGTCCAAGGTTGGCGAGGTTGTCCAGCAGGGCGGTGGTGTTTGTCGTTCTCCAGGTGAAAGTTGAGGTCCCCTAGGAGGATGTAGTCGGCAGAGGGAAGGGCGTGCGGGCTGATGAAGTCTGCGATGTCTTCGCTGAATTGTGTGCGTGGTCCCGGTGGTCTGTAGATGAGGGTGCCGCGGAGGGTGGTCTTGGGGTCAGTGTGTATCTGGAAGTGCAGGTGTTCGGCGGCTGTGAAGGTTTCGTCGGAGTTAGTTGAGATGCGGATGGTGTTCTTGTGTATGATGGCGATGCCTCCTCCCGTCTGGTTGACGCGGTCCTTCCGGGTGATCTTGTATCCGTCCGGGATGGCTATGGCGATGTCGGGCATGCCGTGTCGAGCAGGTCCCAGAGTTCTACGGCGTGCCTGTGGACGGAGCGGGTGTTGAGCAGGATGCACTTCAGGTGGTTGCTGCTGGTGCTGGGCTTGGCGGGGGTGGGGCAGGTCCGGTAGCAGGTGAAACGGCAGGCTTGGCAGGCGAAGGGTCCGTGGGTGCGTCTCGGGGTGGCTCGGTAGCAGGCATGGTTCGGGCCGGCATTGAGTGCGTTGAGGGTGGCGGCGTCGTAGGTTTGTCGTGTGGTCTTGCATCGGCGGTTCGGACCAGGGGTCCTGGCGCTGGGCGCGGTCCAGGCGCGGACGGGCGCAGACGGGCGCACAATCGGCGCGCCCGTTGGTGGAGTGAACACGGACTTTAACTTTAAACTTTACTTCTTTCAAAGAATTTAACACGTTTTTGGGCACTGACTCACCTTTAGGCTGCCGCTGCCCTGTGAGGAGAAACGGATGCGGCTTTTGCTTGCGGGAGGTTACGTCGGCCGGGACCTGTGGGCGGAGGCAGGTTGTGCTCGCTGGACCCTGCTGTCTTGGCTCGGCTCTGCGGGTCCGGGCCGTGGCTTTCTTTCCCGCACTGGGTGTGTGGGGAATACCTCTTGCTTTTGCTCCGACGCCAGGGGTGATCCCTCCTCAGCTGGTGGTCTGGCAAGCAGAAAGGCGAGCATAATGGCTCTGAAAAACCCGCCACGGAGCACCAGGACTGTGAAGGGTGCATCGGCCGCGGATGAGAACGGCGGTCAGGGTACAACCGCGGCAGCTGCTGCTGCAAGCAATACCGCGGGGGAGAAAAAAATGATTGTTGAGAAACAAAAGACTCCGGCTAAGTCCCTTAGTAAGGAAGTAGCTGAAATGAGCTCACAGAATTCATTCGTGACTGGGAGACAAGATAAGGCTGCAACAACTGCGGGTAAGCAACAGATTATTCGACCTCCTATGTTTACTGTTACTGAAAAAAATAATCCTACAAAAACGAAAGGGACTAATATAGCCATTGCTTCTGCTCCTTCTTTAAATAATGGCGCTATAGAGCTAATAGACAAGGACAAGACTAAAGATATGGCGAGAAATTAAGGCACTGACATTGTTGAAGCGGCAATAGAATTGTCAGAGGAAATCTCAGAGGCAGACAGAGCAGATAAGCTCGATGCAGCACAATCACAGCTACATGCTCTGGACTTACAGGATACTGAAATAATGTAGATAATGGACGAGGAGCCAGATTTAAGTGGCGCTGAATCAAACAATATACCTAATAACATGAATCATGAGATTCTGGAAACTAACGTGGATATTCAGGAGGTGGCAGTGCACAATACTATTCAAGGACATGAAGTAACTGGGTCCTATGGTGACTCTATAGTGGAAAACAATGAGAAACAGGATGAGTCAAATGATGAATATGAGGAACTGATCGATGACGAAGAGAATGCTGGGGTGGATTCTTCTCAGGATGGGTGGAAAATATTGGCCTGAAAAAAAGGGAGAGGGAAGGCCAAAAATAAATCAAAGAACAAGAAAAATACCAACCCTTCCACTCTCTCTTCGGCTATAACATATGCAAACACTAGAGGCAAACCAATTATAGATGAAAGCCCATTGCGCAAGTGGATTCAAGCCAAAGGAGGGGTAAAGTCAATGGCTTTACGACTATCAGGACATAGCTCCACGGGACTGTCAACTCCTTTACAAGTAGAGCAAGATAAAGTAACTCCCTCAAATCAATCAAATTTGGGCAATCCTATTGGGAAAGAGAGTTCTCATGCAGCCATCAATGGCAGAAAAAAGACTATTGGAAATGCTCTCAACCCCATTGACATGGCTGAGGGACCTGGTTACGACGAAAAGGAGGCACAAATTTCCTTAAACTTATCCCCGAAAGCAACTTCTCTGAGGGTTATCTCACCCGACACACCATTGGCGGAGATCCCCTCTCTGGCCTTAATCCTAAATACGCTGACCGAACAGCGACATGATGCACAGCAGTATTTCTTGCAATTAAAAGAGGACAATATAAAGACACAAAATTACCTACTTGAAGTTAATAGTAAAATGAGCACCATAACCCAAGAAGTAGAAGAGCTACAACAGAGAGTTGTGCTAATAGAAGAACAATCGGTCAAAACTGAACAGAAAAACACCCACCACAACGAAGAGATCCGGGCTCTACAATATAAAATTGAGGATATGGAAAACAGACAAAGGAGACAATCTTAGACTTTTCGGGATTCCAGAAGGATCGGAAGGATCAGACCCTCGGGCATACATTGTGAACCTGTTCCAACGTGCATTCCCGGATCTGGCGGACTGGGATTGGGACTCTCAGCTACAAAGAGTTCACAGACTACCGCTAGTCAACAGAAACAAATTTCCTCGTCCATTCCTGATTTTTTTTTTTTTTTTTCTATTGAGGCAGACAGTTTCTCTAAAAGCAAAACCTAACTCCCCTATTGTCACAGAAGATGTGACTTTTTTGTTAGGTCAGACCTTTGCAAGACTACTATGGAGAGGCATTGAAACTTACGCCAATTAATTGATTCTTTTAAAGCAACAGGGGCCCAGGTTTTTCTTCAGGAACCTGCTTGCTTAAAAGTTATTAAAGCTGGTCACACGTATTTTCTTAACGAGGTTAAAGAGGCGGAGATGGTCTTAGCAAAAATTAATAATGCATAAGATACAAGAATTACGAGAGGTGATTTCGTTTGAATCTTACTGCATAAGGTCTGACAAAAACGACAAATCGATTTCATTAGAGGGGTGGGTTTAGAGTGGCATACTTAATGAAGTAGGTGAGGAGCATGCGGTCAGCTGCACCCTCAAGAGGCTGCCCAACCAACGGCAGCAGGTATGAAAGGGGGGTATTTCCCTATGGTACGGGGGGGAGGAGTACTGAGCAGAGAGGGAGAGGGGTATGGGGGGGAAACACAAAATGACATGACATGTCAAAGTGAGGACAAATTGTTAGAATTAAAATGTAAAACTAATAAGATCGACAAGAAAGGGACAGAGATTTTTGATTTCATTAATATTCAAAATGACGCACTGTAGTTGTCTAGCTTGGAATGTATCAGGCCTGAACAATAAGATGAAAAGAAATTTAGTTTATGAAGAATTGAAAATGTATGATGCATAGCTGGTTATGTTAACAGAAACACATTTGTTTTAAAGACAAATTTTTTTTGACTCAATTGGGATATGAAGTAGTGGTCTGTACAACATTAAATGCTCCTATAAGAGGAGTTGCAATATTAAAGAAGAGACAATTGCGGGGAGAAGTTATTAAAACTGCGGCAGATAATGCGGGGCGATGGGCAATTATGCAAATACGGATAGGAGAATGTATTTATGTTTTCTGTGCTATATATGGGCCAAATAGAGATGAACCACGTATGTTTGACTGGCTGAATGTAGAACTATCTTGGGAGGGCGAACTTATTTTGATGGGGGATTTTAATTGTGTACTAGACTACGAACAGGATGTGACGAAGAAAGGACTTTGCCCACGCATGCGCAAAACTAGAGCATCAATACTGGAACTAGCAAAGATACACAATGTAAAAGACATATGGCGCAGCCTCTATCCAGGTATACCAGGATATACTTACTACTCATGTTCCCATAAACTATGCTCTAGGATAGATTTGGCTTGGGCTTCAGATGCACTAATGAATGTAGGATACATGCAGATTATGCCAAAAATTTCTGACCATAATCCTATCATTTTTACATTTGGTCTAGCCCCAAGGTCAAGAGAAATACGCCCCTTCACATTCCCAAGATATTTACTATCAGATGAGGTTTTTGTAACATCCCTTAAAAAACATATAAAGGAGTTTATTACAAATAATATTGACACTGCTAATGTTCTATCAGTATGGGATGCCTGCAAGGCCTATATTAGAGGAATAGCACAACAATACATATTCAAACAAAATGCAATAAGAAAGAATGAGACAAAGATAACGACGGCCAGTATTTCACAGATCGAGAAACAGTTAGCTGATAATCTTAGAGCCGAGGTACTGAGTAGGTCAGATATTGCTCAATTGGAAATTAAACTTTTGACTCTGCGTTCAACTATCAAAAGCTCACTCAGAGAAAAAAATAGTTGTAAGATACTTAAATATAAACTTTCCCAATATGAATGTGGGGATAGAGTAGGGAAGCTTTTGGCCTACAAAGCTGCTGACGATCGAGCATCAACGCTAATCAAATCTATAAAAGGCCCTAATGATATTCTATATTCGCAGCCTATACAAATTATGGAACAATTTGCTTCATACTATGAAAAATTATACACTTCAGAGAGCACGAATACAGAAGATCAGATTCAATCATATTTAAACGATAAACTCCCAGTAAAACAATACTTAGATCAGGAAAATCTTGATAAACTGGAAGAGAACTACACCTTAGAAGAATTACGCTTAGCAGTGTTTTCTCTTCCATCTAACAAGGCGGCGGGGGAAGATACACTTCCAGTTGAACTTTATAAAATTTGTGCGGAAGAAATTTTACCCCTCTTTTGTTCAGTAGTTAATTCAATCAATATAACAGGTAAGGCTCCTGAGTCCTGGAAAACTGCTAAAATTATGCTTTTTTTTTAAGAAAAAAAAAACACCTACAGAATGCGGGTCGTACAGACCAATATCTTTAATAAATACTGATGATAAGGCTTATTCCAAGTTACTATCAATACGACTGGCACCTCTTATGCCATATTTAGTTAACGACCAACAACATGGTTTCGTAGTAGGAAGGGATACTACCATTTATGTTAACATGGCCATTACGGCTTTTGATGTGGCAGCAACTAATCTCACTCCACTCGGTATGATACTTCTAGACGCAGAAAACGCGTTTGACCGAGTGGAGTGGGATTACTTGTGGAAAGTTTTGATTCAGTTCGGTGTTAAAGAGCGTTTCCTTAGAAGCATACAGGCATATAGGGATCCCAATGCTAAGATTAGCTACGTCGGGTCACTTTCACCAACGTTTGCAATTTTAAGGGGGACTAGGAAGGGGTGTCCGCTTTCACCCCTGCTCTTTGCTCTTTCAATGGAACCCTTCATTAATGCCTTGCAAACTCAAGACAAGATAATACCGGTACAACATGAACACAAAACTCTTAAAATAACTGCATACGCGGATGATTTAGCTATATATACCACAAATGTAACAGATGCACTAATTGGAATAACAGAAGAAGCAAAAAACTTTGGAATCATTTCAGGATACAAATTAAACCTTAATAAAACACAAATTATTATGAATTACCAAGCTAACCATGCAGTGCCAGGAACTTGTAAATCGGCTGTGTACCTGGGGGTAAAAATTTCTTCCAAGACTAATGAAATAAACAGATTAAACTATGACCCCTTACTAAAGGAAGTGACCACATTGCTCAAAAAATGGCACATAATTCCACTTAATTTACTGGGCCGCATCAATTTGATTAAAATGAATATTTTGCCGAAATTGTTATACCTTTTTCGGTCTATTCCCCTGCGAGTTAATAATTTATTCTTTAAAAAATTAGACGGAATTTGTAGCAGTTTCATTTGGAGCTACAAAAAAGCTAGAAGGTCCATGGCTATATTAAAATTACCACCAGAAAGAGGGGGTTTAGACTTCCCGGATTTTAAGGTTTACTTTTTTGCATCATTCTTAGGCCGGATATGGAGTTTGCTAGATAAAAATCAACATTTCTTTTTCTACCAGTTTATGCTTGGTACAAACTCAAATCAATTCTTAGCAAGAGTTCAAGATCCTAACTTTTTCAAGCGGGTAAAATTCATGACAGCAAGAGATGCTGTATGTATTTGGAATTTAATTTTGAAATATTGTGATACTTCCTTTTTTCATACTGAACTGCCACTTTGGGACAATCCTGGGCTTCCCGATATTTTTAGTGACAAGACTGGGAGGGATTGGGCTAATTTCCGAATTAAGGTATTGGGAGACCTGTACGGTTCTGAGGGCTTCTTACAGTTTGTAACTTTACAAATTTTATATAACTTGCCCGTAGTAATGACATACAAATACATGCAAATAAAGGACTATTTGATACGGAAAATGAAGCTGAAAAAAATAAACAGCTCGGACATTTGGGGCTGTTTATATAGTACGAAAAAGAAATCTCTAATTAGCGTGGGCTATACCTGTCTTAGCCAATACAAAGCGGATGACTGCCCAAGATTGTCGCTAAAATGGACGGCTGACTTAGGAATCAATGTGACTGCACAGAATATTTCAAATGCTTTTGTTAATATTAACAACTTAGTCCATTCCTCTAGTTTGAAGCTACAACTATACAGGACGGTCAGCCAAATATACCATACTCCACTAAAAATATCCAAATGGTCACAGAACATCTTAAGCAGTGATCGTACAAAATGCCCTAAATGCGATCTGGTGGCAGCAGATCTTACACATATGCTCTTTTCATGCCCCATGCTCACAAAATACTGGCAAGAAATAGAAAATGCTTTATTTCAAAAACAACTGATTAACACTTCAATTACGGCACCTATGGTATTACCTTTCTTTACATCCTTTGGGGATTAACAATAGGAGTTGGCTAAATATAGCTCTGTCCTGTGCGTGATTGGTTGTAGCCAGAGCATGGATATCGCAGAATCCTCCTCATACGACCGAATGGTGGAAACTGTTACATGAAATATATACTATGGAAAAGGCTCTTGCAAAGGGTAGAAGCTTAAAGGCTGTAGCCAAAATTGAAAAGATATGGATTAATTTTGTATAATTTGCAAAAGACTCAAGCGATATATCTTGCTGATACTTCTATAAACTTATGTGGATAAACTTTGGATTATATTTGAAACTGGTTAACCTTCTATTATTGTTGTATTTGTTGAATCATGATCTGTCCGTGAAATGACTTTAAAAAAATTCTTTTTTTTTTCTATACTTGTATGTTTAAGAATAGATACCGTATACTTTGGACTTGCTTGTCAAATAAAAAATATTTATAAAAAAAAACGATTGGCCTTGAGAGCGGGAACGAGCCAGGATCTTAAATTTGGAGCAGGGCTTGCGCGAGGTCCGTAACTTCTTTCAGCGATAAACAACTTCACTTCATGGTTTCGGATTGCTTTTGTGTGAATAAGGGCACATTATTTGCACAGTTTGGAGAAGTGCCTGGAGTCCAAACGCCAGAAGCATACCTCATGCGGTTCCCTCACAGACATCTGTTTTCAGTCATCGCAGCATGGGTTTCAACCCAGTAGTTTTCGGTGGGGACATTATCATCTTGCACACTAGAAAAGTATTTTGGAAGAAATATGTCAACTGACAAAAAGGGAGCAGAGCTCCGGATCCACGTTATAAGATGTGAAAGAAAGAGCTCAGGTTGGTGTGCAGATGAAATGCCCTCTAACAGAGCACAGGAGCACTGCTGTGAACACATCCAGATCCAATCTGGCACCTGATTTTCTAAAGATGAGGAAACTGCAGCTAGAAGCATCCATCAGAATTTATCATTACTAAATGAACAGATAAAACCCCTGAGAACCCCCTTTATTTAAGAGGACTTCATGTACAATACATTATTTTGGGATTGGAATTACACCATCGGTAAGTGATGTATAGAGAGTAAACTACTCACATATCTCAACAGAAGCTTACAAAGACCCACTGTGCAGAGCATTTCAAATCATCTGCTGGCTAGGAAATATTTATACTACAAAAATGAACATCCTTCAGAGATTCGTGTATCTTTTCTAGGCATAGCCAGTAAGAATTGAGTGACACGTTTGTTATTTTTGTTTTAAGTTAAGCACTTAGTTTCCCATTTCAGTTGGTAAAACTATTGGAAAGCAGTTAACATACAACATTTGGGAGAAAAAAAAAACAGGGTTTCACTGAAGCTCCTACAGAGCAGTAGGGAAGGGGCACACCCACTCCCAAACTTCAAACTTTATTACTAATTTGCAGCTGAATTGAGAGCAGAGATAAAATGGCTAAAGGGTGAATCAAATAAGGCATGTGCTGGCAAGGAATGGGTAGTAGAAGGGTAGCTACTCTGCCATTTAATAATAATATGAAAGAACACTTGCCCCACCAATGCTTAACAAAGTACGCCAGTCATTATTACACTGGAGAAACTGAAGATAAAATGGCACCTCACAGCCTTCCATTCTCCATGTGTCCCTCTGCATTTAAACCTTGAAGCCACACCAGTGGTTCAGGTAGGACCACTTAATAAACATGAGCAGTTGGTTGCTGATTTGTCTAACCTTTTCAAGAGAGGCTTGATCAAATCATTCACATAAAGCAAAGCTGATTTCCACTTCGATGAGTCAGAACATTTAAAACATGTGCAAATAAGGTACCAGATGCCACGTTAAGGGTTTGGCTATAATAGTTAATACTATTTAGTAGCTTTTCTTCTAAATAAATAACTTCAAGGGGATAATCTTTAAACTATGCAATGTTGATGCCCATCTCCTCGATGGTCTCAAGTAAATAGATGGGATAGATATCTGAATAGAGAAATCACACAAGGGGAGTAGGACATTTTTAAAGAGAAATATTAATAAAACCTTGTTAAGTACCATAGAAGTACAGAATATTTATCTGGTAAATTAGACCATCAAAACTGCATCATTACCTGGTGTGAACTCAAACTGCTGTAGGGGTATGGTAATCCAGGCACTGTTATACAAGGGTGAGACTGGTAGAATCAGGCTCCTTTTATGGAATTGTGTGGCAAAAATGCTGAAAGAGATTAGAATACATCCTCCTATCCATTACGGGGTTGAATTATGAGGACTCGTACCACCTGGTTATAAAGGTCTCCTCAGGTCAAACTGGTATCTGTCTGGCAATGCTGGAAGATGTAAAACTAGCTATTCTTTTACGTGGAAAAAACAGGGCACCTCCCTCATTGACATAATAGACTGGAACATATGAACGATGGCAAAACAGACGTTTTCAAACCAGAGTTAAAACAAACTTTGATTAAAATGTGGCTTTATATCCAAGTAGCAGGAGTCCCTGCAAATCTCAGAGATTGGAACATTTCTCATTAAGACTGCAGAGCTTTTTATGTCTTGAAGAACGAGACCAGAAAGTGGTCTACTAACCTTCCGATTAATAGCACTCTCACTTGATACTTTTGATCCAGAACTTAATAGTTTCAAAGATACTAAACTAATATAGGTACAACATTACTTCTCAAATAAATGTTCAGCATATATCTTTAGTAGCATTAAAGTAGCATTAGCGCTCTTTTCGTTTCAAGGTATGAACAAAGAGCCCTGCTGGGGGTCAGATTCAGGAGCAAAAGATGGCAAGGAAATTGATTATTATTAATTTTTTAGATGGCCTTTTGGCGAATTGGGAGGCAAGTTCTTAATTACATGTCAAAGCAAAACATTGTTTATGCTTTAATTTAGCTGACACTTTCCCCTTTTTGCCCAATGTAATACATATTTAAAAAGGCTACTTTCCATGACAACTTTAGAGGTTGGATCTGAATGAACAGATAATAAATTTAGTGAGGACTACATCAAGCTACCTAGAGGGAGAGGACTTTCTGAAAGTAGGAAAAAGCTTCTAGGAAATCTGTCCCTGTAACATCGAAAAAGCCTGTGGGAGGCATGCGATGTGCAATAAATGCAACCGCCTTTGGAGAGGAACAAATATCCATGCACTAAGGGTCCAGTTTTAATGACCGGACAAGTCATGTTCAGATGCAAGGTGGTTAACTTCTGTGATGAAGTCTATGGAGCAATCTCTTCCCAGGCATCATTTTGAGAAAGCTAGTTTACACAGATATCTCCTTATTCATCTTGCAGCACGAGGTCGTCAGCATGACTGGAGTAATAAGGAACATTTCTGCTCACTGCCATTTCACCTTGATCAACACTTTGTGTGGGTTAGGTACATGTGCTATGCCATAAAAATGCACTCTTCACAAGTCTACAAAAAAGGCATTCCTTTTGGAGTTGGGCTCTGGCTATTTGGATGCACAAGCCAAACACTTTTAAAAGGTTCTGCTATCACAAATTTACCAGCCTTGACAGTTGCCAAATGTTAGCACCATAACCTTATGCTGAGGTGTCCCATAATCTATTATGAGAGAAGAGGCACCTGACAAGGGGAAACCAATCAAAATGTTCACCCGGCACCACCGATGCAACAAATGAGTAGCAAGATAGTTCAATCTATACACAGTTATCACTGGTTTTCCAGATTCAACTGAGGTGGTCTTACACAGATTCTCACAGTCAGGATAAATAACACTGAATGCTGGAACCAGGATTCTTGTTGGATTAGGAGACTGTCCAACACAAGAAATACTTATGAGACCCTTGCAGACAGAACTGCATCTGCTTCCTGAATGCCAAATTGACACGTTTGTCATATTACAATGGTTCACTGTCTGTTATCTGAAAGTCTTGAAGCGCTTTCTGTGTAAGCTTCACTTCATCATCTAGTCAAACATGAAAAGGTATGCTAATATTTTTCTGATCATCATGCAGTTTGTGGTGTGTAAGAGCAAATTACAATCTAAAAAACAGAGCTTGGGCATGGCCAAGATGGCAAGCGAGTATGACATGCCTGCTTGTTGCTCTGCCAGTCCGACCAGGCCCATTGTCCAAGCACTGACTAGCTGGACCCAGATGACCCAGGTCAACTCTAGCCAAGCGCCGGGAGCTCGGTGCTGGGAATAAACGCAGAGATTTGAAGCTGAAAGGAGCCTCGTGGACCATGGGGCGAGTGCGGTGCGGCCTTCCTGCCCCTGCGGGAGATTGTCCCAGCAAAAACCGCAAGACACAATGTATTGAAGCGCCACAGAGGAGTTGATGGCGCGGCCCTACTCCGTAACAGGGCCAGCCGGAGAGATTCTGGCCACCCGTGGAGGAGTGTAGTGGAGCAGGCGGCGCGGGCTGATCCTGTAACGCTGCAGCTTCATCGGCCCTGGTGGGCTTGCTGGTCCGCACCTCCAGACACAGTCAGGCGGCGTACTGGCACCGCTGGAGTGGCACGAATTAGCAGCCTGAGCAGTCTAAACCTGATTGCCTGCATCAGCGTGCAGCCACCTTGACACCCCCACGGATCCTAAGGATTCTATCCAGTTATATGACTGTATAGTCAATAAAACCTACATGGCATCCTTTGCAGATGAATACATTTTGAACAACGAGCAATGGCAGAAACATCTAGTCATGTATACTAGATACATTGACTATATTTTGATAATATGGCAAGGGAATCGAGCAACACTGGAAGACAACATACTACAACGTAATCAATGCAACCCACGCATACAATTTACACACAATATTCAAGCGCACAAGATTCAATTTCTAGAACTTTAAATCAGGAACATAGTGATAGGCCAGTAAACTTCAGTATATCGTAAACCCACAGATAAAAACAACGCTTTACATTTTTCCAGTTTCCATCCCATTTCATTGAAGAGACATCTTCTGGTTTCTCAGTTCATTAGAATCAAAAGAATTTTCTCGAACGCTGATGAATCCGATACATTAATTCAAGATCAAGCAGAGCGATATCGCCAACGCGGATATCCATCTGAAATTTTGGAAAAATCCAGGTCCATTGTACAAATCAAAAAACGTGACAACCTTCTCATTAACACACCAAAAGACAGAAACAAATGTGAAGTATTTGTGCTGAAACATTCTGTGGAAGCCATCAAAATAAAGACGATCATCAGAAAGAGATGGAAAATTGTGGAACAGGAACCAGATTTCCAAGAAGTATTCAAAGATAAACCCCTTTTTGCGCACACTCGCTCTAAAAATCTCAGAGCGCTTCTGAAACCAAAACCAATACAGTTGACCTCAGTATTCAAGGGCATGAGAAAATGTTTCAACTGCTGACAGTGTGGCAATGTTATTCTTAGAAATATCTTTGAACATCTATAATACGGGGAAACCTATAAAACTGAAATACACTCCGGACTGCAACACGAAAGGAATTATATATGCCATACGCTGCCCATGTGGACTTATCTATGTCGGGAGAACTTCACGGAAAATCAAAACTCGCATCATTGAGCACATAAGCATGATACGTAATCACAACAGACACTCATGCCTAGCAGCACATTGGATAAACATGAGACACACAATACCACAACTCAGATTCACCATCTTGGAGAATATCACATATAAAGGTAGCATTGACACAAACACCAGGTTAGCCGAAAGAGAAGCTTTTTGGATGAAATTTCTTGGCACCATTATTCCAAAAGGTTTAAATGATTATGAGATGCTCTGCTTTCTGTGAAACGGGGATGATCACAGTGCTATTATCGTTTTGTACTATTAATGTGGTCATCTTTATGGCATTTCAACATGTTGTATTGGTAGCATCTTATCTTGTAAATTTGCGCATGCTCCCACTCGCATGCTCCCACTATCATCTTTCTCTCACTCTACGCACCTGGTCACTTTGTTATTGTAGAATTTTTGTTTCTCACCCGTTTCCCTTTAAAACTAACGTCGAGACGCACTACTTAATTGATATTTGCACCCGTAAATAATTTCAGACCTTTTTCATTTTTTAATAGCATTTGATCGTTTAGCATGCATTTGCAACTTAAATGGTCTAATGCTGACAAGGTTGTTGGCTACATAATTGGAGACTGTGTGGATATAGGTTAAAGATCTGAGGATTATCACGCGTGTGTTTTGACAGCTGTTAACATTTTTTCAAACTAGGCAACACCCACGGGGATGTCTGAGTAAATTGGGCATGCGTCAAAATCAGGAGACGCATAGAGACGTAACGCAGGCATTCAAACATCAGCGTCTTTGTGTTTAGGTTACTGTTCAGGATTAGAGCATCATTTACTACCGGTAAGCGAGAGATACAGATTATGATGTAGACTCTGGTTATTTTCAGTTACGGTTCGAGTAGCTCATGATGGTTGATGTTTCTCATTTATAGATTACACCCGACAGTCAAGTACTCTTCAGACATATTTCACGCCTGAGCCTCTTTCACATTTGGTTAGCGAGAGCTACGTACTATGCCGCAGACTCTCGTGCTCTGGAGATCAGCAGAGATTGCAAACCTCGTGAAGATCGGTGTGAGGGAATTTGTGTTCACACCAAGGGCACTTCTTGAAGGGTGGTCTTTCCATGAGCCAAAAGCCCAATGGCGCAGTTGGGCCCGACGGCCCCTATGAATGCTGGAATCGAGAAGTGAAGTCTCTATTTGACGCTGGTAAACGGAATCAATGTCGACGATGATGCCAGTGCTATTTTGATTGATTTATGGATTCGAAAAGAGATTGGTAACGTGACTGAACGATGAACACATCCGAACCCGATGGCGGAAAAAAACAATCTGAAGATGGAGTCGATGCCCAGGCGCACTACGATCTAAGGGAGGAGTCATCCAACAGACAAAGAGTCTTCCAAGACAACAACGAAGTGTAATCATCCGGGCCCACCATCAGATGTTGATCTAATGCAATAAAGTGTGGTCTGCAGCCCATATGCCTCGAACAAGTATTTTCTGACTGAGGGTTGTATCTCTTCTGTGCATCCCAGCAGCAAAGTCAGTGGGGTGTCTGGGATTGGAGAGCCGGTCATCTGTCCCAGGGCCTCCAAAGCTTTTTGCCAGTATCTCTGAATAGGATCGCACTTCCATGCCAGGTGGAAGAATCCAGCTCCTGTTTTGCCGCATCTATCACATCCATTATTATCTCTGAGCTGGAATTGGTGAAGCCGAACAGGGGTATAGTATAATCTATGCAGGTATTTAAAATGTATAATACACAATCTACTACTAGCCAATATCTTCCCAGTTTGCTTACAGCAATATTTCCATTGTTAGTCACTAATTGGCCGTCCCAAAATCCTCATCCCAATGAGCTTGTGAGCTCTGTCTCTGGTCAGGTCTGGTCGCCTGGGTGGTGCGGTAAAGCAGGGAGACCACATGCGTGGGTGCAGAGCTTTGTAGCAGTGTGTGCAATGTGGCCAGGATCGCAGGCTCAGTGAGGAAGTCAGGGGTAGCAGTTTTGACGTCTTGACGTAGCCAGACCTATAGGAACAAGTCCATTGAGGTTGGCTGTTGATCTCGAAAAAAAGCTTCACAGGTACAGAAAGTTCTGCTTGCGTATAGATCTCCCCATGCCCACCTCCCAGTTTTCTGGAGCATTTGTCGGCAGCTCGCCTCATGTGAAATTGGGAGGTCTGGATGATACTGCGTTCCCAGCATCGGGGAGTGAAGCATGGGTGTTTGTAATCGCTTGGCAATAATCTGCCAAGCTATGTTTGTGCAATAAGTCGTCAAGTCTTTACTCCTGGGTTTTGTGGAGAAGCCCGGATATGCCATGGTCGGGGTGGGAGACATGTATCTCTGCTCCAAGTGTGGCATATGCGGTGGCGATCGTACCCAATGTGCTGCAAAGTGTGCTGGGGCGCACTGAGAGTAGAGTTCCATATCAGGTGCCTCAAACACTCCCCCCTACCCCCCTCCCCCAACCTCAAAAAAGGCTGGGTCAGGAGGTCCCATTTCAGTCTGGGTTATAACCCCCACACCCCCACGTTAGTCGACTCAGTTGGGTTCTCAGAGCTTTGAAAAAGTGCTTGCTGGGTGCATAGGGAATATTAATGAAGAGGTAGAGCAGTTTCAGAAGGATTATCATTTTAATCAAAGAGATTCGTCCCGTTAATGAGGGGCATAGAGGTCTCCATAGGCCGTCCATAATTATTCCGCATTAGCTCGGTCTTGTCCCTTGTTATTGTGATTCCCAAATAGTTTATATCAGTCTTGTGCCAATTTAGCGGGTAATCAGAAGTAAATAGCTGGACTGCCTGGGAAAGGGGGAAGATTTGGGATTTTTCCCAGTTAATGTTTATTCCAGAGAGCAGTCCGAAATGTATAGGTTACCTGAGCAGTGGGTTGAGACTGATATTGGGATCCCACAAATATAACGTAATGTTGTCAGCATAGAGAGACACTAGAATGTGCCTGGTGGGGTACTGCAACGCGTATTCTCTATGGTGCTGTCGGAGTTTGGCCGCTAGCGGTTTTACGGCCAGAGCAAAAAGCAAAGGGGACAGCGAGCACCCCTGCCTTGTCCCCCTCGTTATTTGTAAATGGGAGGAGCACATTCCATTAATCAATACCTTGGCCTGCGGTTGATTATATAGCAGCTGGAGCCAGGATAAAAAGGGAAGAGGGAACACCATACGGCGGAGCACGCTTGCGAGATAATCCCCACTCAAGGGAATCGAATGCCTTAGTGATCTAAAAAAATATATATATATACCACCACTTCCAAGTCAGGGTCTATATCTTGCATAAGGGCGAAGAGGGTGCGGAGGATGTGAGATGTCGCTCGCCCGGGGACAAACCCTGGCAGGCAGTACCAAAACATTCATGAGCAAGCTCAGCCGATTCTCAAGCACTTTGGCCAGTATTTCCGCAGTGCAATTTATCAGCGATAAGGGCCTGTATGAGTCGCATATATCTTCCGTCTTCCCGGGCTTTAGTAAAGAGATAATGAGTGCTTCTCGCAGTGACTGCAGGAGGACTCCCATCCAGTTCTCGGGCATTTTCATACATTTTCTTTCAGTATTGGGACTAAGCAATCACTATGTCTTGTAAAATTCTGCAGTGAGGCAATCTGGGCCGGGATCCTGGCCAGGATGCAGCTGCATTATCGCTACTCGCTTTCTTTGAGCATCACGCAACCAAGCCAGTGCTGTATCTTCAAAGTACGATTCGAATGTTGTGGTTTGTGTTCTGCGTGTGGTATACAGAGAAGTATAAAACATATGAAAAGCCCTCATGTCTGGCGTGTCCTTACACACGCTCCCAGCTGGTTCTATTATCTCTAGTATCGTATTAAAAAATCTCGTTTTTCGGATTAGCTCCGCAAGGTCCTTCCCTGGTCTCTCTCCCTCTCCATATCTTTGGGCCTGATAGTATTTCCCTCGAAGCAAGCATTCTTCCACTGCCTTGCTTTGATAGTCGGACGGTGTGTCTCTGATTTCCCCCCGCAGATCCTCACTAGCGGCATTCTCCAGTTGGGCCACCATCTGTCGGATGTCAGCTTCTAATTTTCGGAGTGTGGTGCGGATGTCTCGCAGTATCCCCCCCCCCCTCCCTTCGCTATGCACACCCCTCTGATAGTGACTTTCAAGGCCTCCCATACTGTGGCTTGCAAGGGAACCGCACCTATGTTTTGCTGGAAAAAGTCTGTGATTTCCTGTTGCAGTTCTAGTCTAAAAGGGGGCGTCCATGAGGGTTTTAGGGGGCAAACGTCAGGACTGATATGGCACCATCGTGCAATGGGGGGGTTATCAGCGTCATTACCACTGGAGTGTGATCGGAATACATGCGAGCTAGATGGTTCGCTTGTGTCAGCCAGGGTCTCACTCCTTTAGAGATCAGCCATTAATCTATCTGTGACCACGAGGAGTATGCTGTACAGTGACATGTGCCTTCTCTGCTAGGTGGATTTAGGGTGCGCCAGGCATAGACCAGTGCGTGTTCTTTGCTTATCACCATCATATGGAGTTGGGCAGTGGTGTAGTGATGGGCCTGGAGGTGTGATCTGTCCATCACGGGGTTCAACGCTATAGTAAGGTCTCACCACCCCCACCCCACCCCAAAAACACGAGTGGATCCTATGTCAATTATTTTCCCCTATAGTGTTCTAAAGAAGTCTGAATCGTCGCGGTTAGTCCTGTAGCAGCACGCCATGGTTATGGATTGTGACGCGAGTTTGCCCCACATGAGGCAGTAGGAACCCTGTGGATCCTGCATAGAGCCCAAGGCAACATACCTCATATCCAAAAAAGAGCAGACCCCCCGCCCCACACACAAAGTCTCAGAATGGCTAAAAACCATTGATGCTCTTAACTGCAATCTCACCCTGGCCAACTCTGTAAAATCCCTGGGAATCACTCTGGACCCAAGCCTAAACATGGACAAACATATCAAGAACACTGCAGAGAGCGCATTCTTCAACCCAGAACTACTCAACAACAGGAAGGTATTGGGGGCAGCACTTAAGCACCAAAACCTAAATTGTTTTTTTAAACTGCTACACTTGTAATTTGACCCTACATTGCACATTTTACCATTGTGTGTTTCTTTAACTTTGCGGGGCTATCCAGGACACTCTCCGGTCCACCGCAATCACTTTAGGTGATTGTTTGAGTGGAGAGAGTAGTCTTTCTTCGCTTTTCCTGCTGAAATTGAGCAGGCGGATAGCGGTCTAGTTGTTAATTTCGCTAACACGCCACTGCCATAAATCTCGGCTCCAGGGCGGGCGCACCACCGGCGCGCCAAAGGCAAGCCCGTCTGCGCCCGTCCGCGCCAGAACGCCACCAGCTGTCAGGGAATGCTGCTACCCCCACAGCGGGATCCTGGGGAAAGTAGAATGACTTGCATGCGGGAGACTCTTCTTGGTTATAACCTTCCATCATCGTATCCTAGGGATATAGAGTTTTGGACAGACGTGGGTAAGAGGTCCACAAAGATGGACAGGTGCACCAATTGTGGATGGCCCCTGGTTAAACAGCTAGCCCCTTCTCCCAACCCGCGGTCGGGGAGACAGGAGAACTACGGTGAGAGCCAGGGGGAGAGTAGTGGGAGTGAGCAGGTCAGACAGAGGCCGGGCATGCAGGGATTATACCTGAACGCCAGATCCATTGCCAAACATGTAACGGAGACTTGGGACTTATTAGAGGATCGGAAGCCCGATATCTGCTTTTTTACAGAGACATGGCTTAATAATGATGTCACACCCGTCCTAGCAGTAGCCTTTCCGGACGACTATGCAGTCAGCAGACTGGATAGGCCTGGGAGTCGAGGAGGAGGATTAGCCATTGCCACGCGGCTTCCTTATTACATTAGGACAATGGATAGAATCTCCTCGGCCATTATGGAGCTCCTTATTTTCAGAGTAGAGTGCAACCTGGTGATAGAATGGACAGGAACATTGGTATACCACCCTCCAGGAGGCAGTAACAAGGAGTTTGGTATTTCACTACTAGATAGTCTGGCACCCCATGTTATGAATGCTAAAAAGTTTCTACTGTTAGGGAATTTTAATCATCATTTAGGGACGCCCTCCAATCCGGACTCAGTCAGTCTGATTGCTGTAATGGAATCTCTTGGGTGATCTTTGAGAACTATCGGCCCTACCCACAGGGCAGGCCACACTTTGGATGCCACCTTTTCCAACATATCAGATCTGGCTACTGAGCCACCGCAGGTACTTGGTTGGACTGACCATATGGCACTGAGTTTCTCAGTGCTGTCTACCCATCCAGTACAGCGAGGACAAGGTCAGAGGAGTTTTCAGAGACCTTGGTCGAGAGTAACTGCCTCTGCCTTTGGCCGAGTGTATGAGGATCCCCTGCTTAATTTGGATGTGGACCCTAATATGGCAGAGGAAAAATTGGAGGGAGCAATTCATGTAGCCTTAGACACCAAAGCTCCACTGAAAAGGGTCAGTACCAATAAAAGGGCAGCTCCGGCCCCCTGGTACTCGGACACTCTTAGGAATGAAAAGTCTAAGAGCAGAGCTCTGGAGAGGAGATGGAGGAAGTCAAAGAGGGAGCAAGATTAATTGCTATACCAGAAATTACATAGTGACTACCTAAATAGCCGCAACACAGCAAGAAGGACACACCTGGGTGCACGCATTGTCGAGGCCAAAAATTCATCCGGGGAATTGTATAGGATACTGAAGGAATTTACAAACCCGAAGGTGAATAACGAGACTACTACCCACAGGAACTATGTGAGGACTTACCCAGTGACTTTACTAACAAGATTGACCTCATCTATCAGTCCTTTGAGATGGTTAGGGCGGGACAAGGAGAGGGAGACGCTCTGTAAGAGGGTTCCTCCTGCAGGTTGGACTCCTTTGCCGCTATAACTAGTGAGCAAGTAGTAGTCCTGCTAAGTCGTGTAAAGCCGGGTTCGCCATTTGACCCTGTACCACCGGCAGTGATGTCAATACTCAGCCCGATCCTAGCAGACGCACTCTCTAAAATGTATAACATCTCGCTGGAGACACCCATATTTCCTAATGAGTGGAAGAGAGCGCGGGTCAAGCCAGTCCTAAAGAAGGCGACAGCTGATCCGATCTGAGCTGCAGAACTATAGGCCTATTTCGCTCCTTCCCTGCTGTGCGAAGGTTCTGGAGACCCTAGTGAACCAACAATTGTTCCATTATCTGGAACAAAATCATCTCATGGATCCCTCTCAGTCTGGATTCCGTGCATCTCACAGCACAGAGGCTGCATTGCTAGAAGTAACGGATACCATCTGGATGACACTAGACGGAGGGAGTCCAGTGATCCTCGTCCTCCTCGATCTGTCAGCGGCATTTGACACCATCTCACATCAGCTGCTGCTGGACAGATTGAGGGGGATTGGGGTGAGGGGTAAAGCTCTCAAGTGGATCCAGAGCTTTTTATCGGGACGCACGCAGAGTATCCAGTTGGGGTCATTCGTATCACAGACGATAGGGATGGATAGGGGTGTGCCGCAGGGCTCAGTACTAAGCCCAACTGTGTTCAACGCCTATGTGACGCCCCTGGCTGATTTCATCAGAGGCCACAGGTTTGAGACAATCTCCTATGCTACGATAAGCAGCTAATCGTCCCCATTGAGGAAGATATTATGTCAACCCAATGGAAATTTAGAAACTGCATGTCCAGTATTGCCGTCTGGATGAAGAGGAATTTCTTACAACTTAATTCCTCAAATATCGAAATTCTGCTTTTCGGAAATGCCGAGAACATTTGGTCCCCTGATTGGTGGCCACCCGAGTTGGGTGAGCCCCCGCCACCCAGGAGGTGGGCTAAGAATCTGGGGGTTAGGATTGATGATGAATTATCTATGGAGGAACAGGTCAAGACGGTGTCTGGCACGTGCTTCGGCACAATGAGAATGCTCAGGAAAATCTTTCCCTGGATCCCTCTGTCAGCGAGGAAAACCCTTATCCAGTCACTCTTGGTGAGTCGGCTGGACTACGGTAACTCGCTGTTGGTGGGTGCCCGGGAGGACCTACTAACGCATCTACAGGTAGTGCAGAACACTGCAGCCCGCCTCGCCCTGAACAAGCCGGCACGGACTCCAGGTGAGGAAAAGAGCTATCTTTAAGATGCTCTGTGAGGCTTTTAAATCATTACAGGGGAAAGGACCTGTGTACCTCAGGAATAAACTCAGGTGGTATCAACCGGCACGACAATTAAGATCTAGCAATGCCAACCTTCTGTGTACTCAGAAAATACAGAGAGTAAAAAGGGGCGGGAGAGCCTTTTGTCACCTGGCCCCTAGATACTGGAACAAATTGCCAGTAAATATCAGGGCCTGCAGCGAGCTACCCAGGTTCAAGAAACTTTTAAAGACCTGGTTATTTTAGGCGGTCTCACCCTATATATCTTCTCCCTTAGCGCCGAGAGATCCCCTCGGGGATGATTCGCTTGCGCTCAACAAATTTACAAAGTAAAGTCAAATAAAACCCTTCATCCCTCCCAATGACCTTAAACAGGCCACACAATCCCTGGTTCTGTCTAGATTGGACTACGGGAACGCAACCCTCACAGGCACGTCAAAATCTCACCTAAACTCTAAATGCAGCTGCTAGGATGGTCTGCGGAGTAAAGAAATACAACCACATCTAAAATGGCTCACAATTGAAATGTGTTCCAACTTCAGAACTGCTCGTCTCACACACAAAGCTCTTCACACCGGTAAACCTACCTACCTGGCTTCCAAACTCAAAAAGGCAGGCCAGACGAGGAATCTCAGTAGTACTAACACTCTACTTCTCATTCCCCCAAAAACTCACAAATAAAAAACCTTATCACGCTCCTTCTCTGGAAATGCGCCTGAAAATTTGGAACTTCATCCCAGTTTTGTTAGACTGGTCTGCCGCATTCGATACGGCAAACCATAAATTTCTCTTGACGAGGCTCATAGAAGTTGGGGTAGAGGGTACGGCTCTGAAATGGTTTCAATCATACCTGTTGGACAGACAACAGGCAGTAGCTTTACCCCCCTATCAATCGGAATTTACCAACATTCAGCAATGCATCCCTCAGGGATCAGCGATTAGTCCGATATTGTTTAACCTCTACATGAGCCCTCTGATTTCTATCATTAAGTTCCACAATGTCAACCTGGTGAACTATACAGATGATACCCAACTCATCCTGTCATTGGAGGGGAGCCAATCTTTACCACTGGAAGACTTTCATGCATGTATGCAGGATACTGCACGATGGCTTAGGAATAATTCTCAGCAATTTAACAGTGAGAAAACAGAGATCTTATGCTGTGCGGTCAGGAAAGTTCTGATCCCCCCCGCAGGCCATTGATGCCCTTTGACGCATTGCGCAATCTGGTGGTAGTATTGGATGACAAATTGAGTTTAGAAACTCAAGTGAATAAAACGGTCGGGACTAGCTTCTCCCTTATCAGTGCTACAGAAGATTGTTCCGATGTTACCAATTTCAACCAGAGGACTGATAGTGAGAAGTGTCATTTTGAGCCAGCTCTATTATTGTAACGCCTTGTTGCTGGAGGCCCCAAACTATCTGATTGGGAGACTTCAGAGATTTCAGACAATTGCTGCTAAGCTAGCTCTAATGAGATCACATCGATCATCAGCCTCCTTGGCTCTCGATGAGCTTCCCTGGCTCCCAGTGCCACAGAGGCTACAATTCAAATCAATCTGCATTGTATTTAAAGCTCTGCATGCTATTGGGCCCAAACCACTGCATAGCAAATTCGAACTGAATGTTCCTACAAGAAGCCTTTGATCATCCTCAGCTAAATTGGTAAAAATACCTAGGTTTAAAAGAACAAAAATGGGAGGAAGAGCCTTTAGCTTTGCAGCCGCTCGGCTCTGGAATGAACTCCAGACCAGTCTTAAAAGACAGATAGAAGACCTCCTGCAGTTTAGAAAGAAATTAAAGACCTGGCTCTATCTAAAAGTGCACCCTAGTTCATCATTATTCTCAGCGAGTGTTATCCTCACTGCAACCTATGTGCATAGTAGGGCTAGTGTATATCAGTGCCAGGATACCCTTGGAGTGATAGCGCTCTTTATAAGTCTGAATAACATTAACATATCAGGACTAACCCCTCCTTCATAAACTTCAAAAGTCACCTCAAAGACCTCTTCCTCAATCAAACTCATACAAATGGATAGCTGCCGCCCAATGAGACAAAGTTGCTCTGTCACAGGAATCCTATCCAGCACAGAATATAGACACTTCGATAAGGCATTTACATCACCTGCCTTTTGACTTGCTACTTTGCCCCCTCCACCGTGAACAGGAATCAACACAAGACAATGCTGTTTATTGAAATACTTTGTGTTCAATTGCATCACGATAAATGTTGTAAAGTGATCCAATACCTTCGGGTCTGGACAGAGCTATTTAAAACTCTTAAATAAATAAATGCGGGACACCCTTCTTTACCAGGATTGCTGTTCCACAGGCATACGTGGAGTAAGTCGCAAAACTCCTGTGAGCTGCCCACATGGTCAACGCAGAGGGGCTAAGGTGTGTCTGTTGGAGCATAGAGCAGTGGATGTTGTGCTCGTCTAAGTAGGCTAGAATATGTTGTCGCTTACGCGGGTTACCCAAGCCCCGGACATTCCATGTTATAAAGTTATATCTAGGTGGGCTGGGATGTTCTATCATTACTGTGCGTCTTGGAATAATTAGTGTGGGGGTTCCTCTTATGCTCCACTATACTGTATATTTTCTGTGCTTCAATTACTATTATCATGACTATTGCAATTATCAAGACCATTTTCCCCTCCCTCAACAGCAGCCCAATTCAGCCGTTGTACACATCCTATCTGTGAAATAAAATTTAACAATTAAGCCTTGGGCAGAGGTCCCGCACAGCTGGCGAATCACCACCCATCCGGGGCTTTCAGCAGCCCCCAAATGGGAACGGGCAAAGCAAGGCCCTGCGCGCAGCACAGGCAAGGCCAGGTACTGTGCAGTGAAAAGCTTAGGAAATGGGACTTGGCCCATCTGACAATACTGAGAACCGTGAAATAAGAAAAAAGGGAGAAGGGAGGTGGTCAGGAGGAAAGAACACAGACGGGAAACAAGAAACCAGGTTAATTTACGGTTGTCCTTCCGGGATGTCGCAGGAGGGCACATCCGGTCCACCTCGAAGGTACGAGGGTGCCCGGAACTCATTATGTTGTCCCATGTGTCCAGAGCTTTACTTACTTTACTCTGCAGATGCATTGGTGGACCACAGTTTAGTACACTCGTACCTGCGAACTGCAGGCTGACTAGACTGAGTATTATACCGCTGAACACCGCAGCCAGGTTCCATTTGGGGTTCTTGGCTGCTCGGTTCAGCACCAGTTTCACCTTCCGCTGCTAATCTTACTCCGACATTGACAGAGGTGAGCATGAACGGCCCCCAGGCGTTACTGTCTGGGAAGATTAACAGTTTATGGCTTTCAGGAAGTCAGAAGCCTGCTGGGGATTCATGAAGGAGTGCTGTTTCCCCTGATGCATTATTAGGAGGCTCGCCGGATAGAGCATAGCGGAGAAGTGTGGCTCACTGGTTAGAGCGGCAGACTCTGAAGCAGAGATCTGGCCTGGGACCAGGGTTCAAGTCCCGACGCGGCAGGGTCTTGAGCTCAATGTCCGCGGACTCGATAATTCCCGCCTCGACGCCTACTCTAACCATGGGTCCCACGCTGCAACTCTGGGCAATAGCTTGCTTAATCTCCATAACGGCCCCTACAACACTGGGATGCCTGGCTTCACCTTGGGGGTGCCCAGGAGGGGCATCTCACAGGGAGAGCCAGGAAGGGTTCCACAGCGTTATACAGCGCCGGGACGCCCCGTTGGGGCAGCTGTGCGCTTTACAAAATACACTACATTTACATAGCGTATGTAATATTCGCCTGCAGAAATTTCTTTTCTACTGGCAAAAATTTCTTTCAGCCTCCTGTACTGCTATGGTAAAATCAGGATATATAGCGACAGCCGAGCCTTCAAAGGATATCTGTTGTTGCTACCACCGCAAGTGCAGCTTCTGATTTCTGACCGCCTCCACCTCTCCCCGTATCGTCTCACGCTGGGGGTGATTACGCTGGCGATCGAGTGGCCATCTGGCTGTTTATATCATGAGCTTCCTCTCTCCCCCACCCCCCAGTGAGCTCGTTTCAGCGCTATTCCTGTCTCCAAACAGCCGCCATCTAAGACGCTTCGAGTCTGTTGTCAGCCCCGCATTTGCGCCTGGTCTCTTCTCACCACATTTTTGAGCACCTGTATCTCTCCGAGCTCGCAGCAGGATATCGGCTCCCTCATTATGCATTTTGACCTCGAAATTCGGGCGTTTGGGACAGGATATTGATGTATATTATTTCCGGGCGGCAGGGAATACACATGAAAACAGTGGTAACATCTTTGGCCCTGGTGGTATGAGCATGTAGACTTCCGGAGGCTACTTTTTAGGCAAAGCGCGCAGCAGATATTAATATAGAACACAATCTAGCTGGAGGTAGTTCTCTTCTACACAGCCTTACTTTTTTCGCTCCAGAGAACCCCACAAATAGCTGATTGTCCACCCGGTGTTCTCTTGTATGATCTATGTGAAAGCTCAGCACTCTCTTGCAGTGCAAAAGATGGCGTCTCTTGTCCTCCTTAGAGGGGTGAGGGAGAATATAGAACACCAGCACAGTGGTGGTTTGACCAACGTGGAAGGGCGCCACAACATTTCATTCACACAACTACCTTGTCTGGGAAGAAGAAAACAAGTTACTTACCTGTAACTTCAGTTATCCAGTATTGGTATCTTTCATAGATTCACATGCCTGAATCATTCCCCGTCGCCGAGGCGGGAGTCCCACGGTAAATAAAAAAGCAGTGCCAAAAGCACTTTGTAGTAGTAGTAGGCCCTAGAAAAAGGCCTGAGGCCTAAATTATAGTAGCCTATCTACCTCATTATGTCAAAAAGACCAAAGTATTTGCTCCAACCAATCAGCTCACAGCACCCTCTAGAACCCTCTCTGCAGAGCCAGTTCTCCTCAGATGTTCGTAGCACAAGTGGGAACAAGTATCCCAAACTTAGAGAACTGACTCTCCGAGGGAGGAGGGTGGGTGCATGTGAATCTATGAAAGATACCAATACTGGATAACTGAAGTTACAGGTAAGTAACTTGTTTTCTTATCCAGTATTGGGGTATCTTTCATAGATTCAGATGCCTGAATCAGAATAGCAAGCAGTAAACCAGGCAAAGTCGGTTGCGGATGGTGGGAGACTTATTGTAGTGCACTCCCATGAATGTACAGTTAACAACCAACAATCGCCTAGAGATTGATCTATTAACAAGTTATATTCAGAATCAACATAGAAATTGTGCAAGTTCCTACAGGAAAGGAACTTTAGTACCATAGAAACTCACTATATGCTAACATATGTCTGCATATTATAAACAACAAATTGAATCTTATGTACTTTTTAAGAAATAAGCCAACGTTAGTACCTGAATGTATTCCCACTGAAACAGGTGGCGTAAAACAGCTTGGCCCACTGCCGCATCATCCTGATTTGCTGATTGTAGGCAGTAGTGTCTTGTAAACGTGTGGACATTCTTCCATGTCGCAGCACGGCAAATGTTCTCAAGCGTCACATCTGCAAATAAAGCTGCAGACGCTGCCACAGCTCTTGTGGAATGAGATCGAACAGACCTTGTCAACGGTCGGTTAGCCTTGATGTGACAGAACTGAATGGCGGAGGCTATCCATTTGGAAATTGTAGCTTTAGTGACCGCTTTACCCAAGGTAGTCTGGCCATAAGCCACAAACAGTTGATCTGATTTTCTTAAAGTCTTGGTTCTCTGGAGGTAGAACTTTAAGCATCTTTTGATGTCTAAAGAATGCAATGTTCTCTCTGCTGGGGTTGAAGGATCTGGAAAGAAAACTTTCAGCTTGACTGGTTTATTTAGATGAAATTGAGAAGGCACCTTTGGTATGAATGTTGGGTTCGTCCGCAAAGTGAAATAGTTTTGGGAAAAATGCAAAAAGGGTTCTTTTATAGTGAATGCCTAAAATAAAGAGGGCAGTATTTACTCTGCTGGCGCCTCTATAGGATGTACAGCGTTTGAGATGCACCAAGCGGAGAAGCGCTTCCATTAGAGACGATACGTTTTTAATGTACTCTGGGCTCTTGCTTTCTTTAGAATGTCTCGGCAGTCCTGAGGAATTTGAAGATGTTCAAATTCTAGGAAGTTAGGAGACATGCATGCAATTTCAGCGATTGAGGGTCTGGGTGAAGTATCTGGCCCTCGTTGCGTGATAGTAACGTTGGGGTTACCAACAGCCTGATCGGTGGCTCCTGTGAGAGAAGCATGAGCTCCTGAAACCAATACTGGCAAGGCCACCTGGGAGCAATTAGGAGAAGGCGGCAACTCTCCAACTTCATCTTGCGTAGCACTCGTGGAATCAAAGGGATCGGAGGAAAGGCGTAAGCATAACTCTCTGACCATCGCATGGACCGGGCATTCCCCCTTTATCCCGGTTGAGGGTACCTGCTGGTGTAATACCGGCATTTCTTGTTCTGTTGGGTTGCAAATAAATCCAACGTCGGCTTGCCCCATCTCTGAAACACCTTGCTCAATTGGTTGTCGTTCAGTTCCCACTCGTGGCAATCTGACGAAGACCTGCTCAGTTTGTCTAAGGTGTTGTACAGACCTCTGACGTGTTCTGCCTTGAGAGTTATGTTGTGAATCGTTAACCATTGCCATAACTCCTGGGCTTCCCTGGACAATGTTGCTGATCTCGTTCCCCCTTGCTTGTTTATTTAAAACATGCTGGTAGTGTTGTCCATTCTGACCAGAACTGAGGATCCTGTGATCCTGGGGAGGAATGCTTGAAGGGAAAGAAAAATGGCGTTCAACTCTAGACTGTTGATGTGGCATTTTTTGTGCTGTTGAGACCATTTCCCTTGCACCTTGATCAATAAGTGAAAACGAGGGGGAGGGGGACCCCTGGGCGGAGTAGTTGAAGGTTTGGTGATGAACTCCAGGGTGTGACCATGTTGGACTAGGTCCAACACCCACTGATCTGTTGTTATCTGATGCCATTGTTGTTGGAAGGCAGATATCTTCGCGCACACGGGAAAATAGGGGATTGAAGGTGGCACCCAATTGACCTCACTGTTTCTTGTGATTGTCTCGCCCCCGATTGTTCGTGCGCCTTCTTCCTCCTTGGCGAGAGAAACCAGTCGATCCAGACTGGCGATACGAAGACTGATAGTTCTGGCGGTATTGCTGCTGATATTGCCTGCCTTGCTAGTAATAATTTCCTCTGGACGAATAACCGCGTCCTCTTGCTCCTCTGAACGATCCTCTCTTGTACTGCAATGACCCCAGTGATTTTGCAGTATCCATAGCTGTTTTAATTGCTTGGAGAGCTTCGTCGACATGTTTCCCAAAGAGGGACTCTCCGTCATATGCCATGTCCAGTACTTTCAATTGGACCTCTGGACGAAAGGTAGTGGCCTTCAACCACCCTTGACGTCTCAAGACAGCCGCTCCTGCCAACTGTCTGAAATTTGTGTTTGCAATATCTAATGCGCGGTTGATGGATTCCGCAGCTGCGCGCTCTCCTTCCATTAATATTTTTCGTGCTTCCTGCCGCTTATCCTCTGGAATCAGCTCCATGAAAACAGCCATTTCTGACCACATTTGGCGATCATAGCACCCTGTAATCGCCAAAGAATTTGTCGCTCTGATGGAGGCCGCAGCCATGGTGGAAACCTTTATACCAATAAGGTCTAAACGTCGCCCCTCTTTATCAGGTGGTGTAGAAATAGGGTAGCCGGATTCTTCGACCTTTGTTGTGCAGCCTGAGAGATTACCGAATCCGGACGTGGATGACCAATAAGGCACGCCGGACTAGTGAGTGGGGCACGGTATTTCTTCTCAATTCTTGGCAACACAGCAGGCACAGAAGCGGGGTTTTTCATTACCTTGAGGCCCTCTTTCCAAATGTAATCAATGATAGGAATGGCTCTAGATACCTTCCTGGTTTCTTCTTTAAAATCATGAAGAAAGCACTCCGGTTGCTCCACAGTCACCGGGAGTTTAAATCTGTTTGCTGCTCTCTGCATCAGATTGTGGAACCCACCTACATCTTCAGGTGGTGAATCTGAAGGCTGAGGAGTAGGGGGGATGGCATGGGGATAACAACCATCCCATGGGTCTGATGAAGGTGCGTTAGGCAACTCTCCTTCCTCTACTTCCTCTTCTGATGACGTGTCCGGGGTTTGTGGAGGCAACTCAGGTTGCGTAGGTTCCGCGATTGGAGAAAGCGGTGGAATTTGAGATGGAGAAACAGAAGTACTAGGCTGAGGCATTTGTGGCGGAAAGCGTTGCTTGTAATCTGCCAGCATAGCCTGTAAGCCCTGTATCAGGGTAGGCGGTAAATGAGTGACTTCTGAGACCTTAGGCCGTCTCTGATGTTCCAAAGAATGAGGCACTATAATGTCCTCCTGATAGTAATGCTCAGTGTAAGTGTCGTCTTCATCATCATCATCTTGAAACTTGATGATGAGATCAGATGGGTGACTCGCCACACCAAAAGCTCCTTCATTATCATCCTCAAAATCATCTTCTTCCTCATCGGAGTAGGATTCTAGAAGATGAGAGGGCAGAAGTGGCAACATATAAGAACCTTGTTGCCTCTTGTAAGATACGAGTTGAACATTCTTCGTTGAAATTGGCGTACAAAAAGCCTGATTCCCAGCAATAGGCTTCACTAAAGCTGAATCCATCAGTTTTGATGGCACCGGTGACAAAGGTGCAGCTGCCAGCTGAAAAGATGCTGTCGTCGACGGGTTTATCGTCGACGAGGTCGACGACGAAGGAATCGGCGTCGATGGAATTGCCGTCGACGGGACCGTCGTCGATGGGCTCGTCGTCGAGAACTACTGTCGACGGGACAATCGTCGACGGACTGGTCGTCGACGGAACAGCTGTCGATGGGGCAGCTATCGATAGATTAGTCATCGATGTCGTCGATGCTTTCTTCGTCGACGAGACGGTCGTCTACGGTGGCGTCGATGACTTCGTCGACGGGCTCTTTTAGACGACGAAGGCTTCGTTGACGATGATGTCTTCGTCGACGAGCCGTCTACGAGAGTTCTTTTAGCCACAATACAAATCTTTGTAGACACAATAGGCAAAGTGACATATGTAGAAGAAATCATAGCCGTAGAAGAGCAGGTTGAAGTAGAAATAGTAGTCACTGGTGAGGAGACAGCAGAGCTCTTACTCACGGTTTTCTTAGAGGAATCGTTGGTGGCTGAGGCTCCAGAGACAGAATGTGGAGATCTCTGAAAAGCCTGAAGTAGAGTGGGAGGTTTTTCGCATGTTTTCTACCCTCACTTTTCTTATCCTCTTGAGACCTCGCCCTCTTGCTAGAGGTAGAGGCTCCGTCCTCATCATCCATGGAAGAGGATTTTAGCCACAAAAGGACTCTGGCCTCCCTATCCCTTAAGGTCTTAGAAGGGAAGGTGCGGCAGATCTTACAATTTTTTGCCTCATGTTTGGGATAAAGGCAATAAATACAGTCCTTGTGCTGGTCATCAACATGGACCCTCTTCTTCTCGCAGGTCCTGCAAGGTCTAAACAAGGCCTTCTTGTCAGACATCCTGAAGCTTTGAGGAAAAAACTGAGTCAAGACTCAGGGAGAATCCCTTCCACACGACGTGCGGTGAAAATCTGAGGAGAACTGGCTCTGCAGAGAGGGTTCTAGAGGGTGCTGTAAGCTGATTGGTTGGAGCAAAGACTTTGGTCTTTTTGACATAATGAGGTAGATAGGCTACTATAATTTAGGCCTCAGGCCTTTTTCTAGGGCCTACTACTACTACTACAAAGTACCTTTGGCACTGCTTTTTTATTTACCGTGGGACTCCCGCCTCGGCGACTGGGAATGATTCAGGCATGTGAATCTATGAAAGATACCCCAATACTGGATAAGGTTGTGTACAGTGGGTTGCCACAGAGCGTGCCTAATCAGAGGACAGATGCTAAAGCGCAGAAGGTCGAGATAACTTTCTCGGAGTTCAATAGAGAGCCACAAGGGTCCAAGTCGTGAGTTCCACTCGTATCTCAAAGCGAGAAACACCTTGAAAACTCCAATGTGCAAAAGAGCTAATATTAAACGTTGTTGGCGATGGTGAAGAGAACTAGCAAAGATTCTCCACATTAGCAGAAGAGACCTTGCCCCAAAAGCCTGCCTGGTGGTTCACCACAAGGAAGATACCCTAGGTGGTCCACCCATTTCCAAACTGCAGGGCCTGCTGGCACAGGGTCCATGAGCCCACCCTGCCCTCTTTGCTGCAGTACTATATGGCAGTGGTGTTTTTCACAAGCACCTGAACTAAACTCCCCATGATTGATGAACGAATAGTTTCTTACCTGTCGGTGTAGTTTTGCAGCTTGAAGATCTTTCTGGATTCACTATGCTGTGCATATTCCGCAATCTGGTGGTTGGGTCCGGAATCGTAGTCTTTTTTCTTTTTTTTTTGTCGTAGTCCAGGTGGGCGTTGACGTCCCACCATTTGGTGTACCTTCGGTGATGTCGGCGTGCTTCCGGCGGAAGCTACCACCCTTGGGCGCCATCTTCGGATTTTTTTTGTCTGTTTTTTCTTTGCTGTGTTTGTAGTGAATCCATGGCTATGTTTGTTAATCGCTTTTTCAACGTAATTCTTTTCACGTATCTTTTCATGTATCTTGTAAGCTTCAACTTGCTTTCTTTTCTATGTGTTTCCACCTTCTTCTCCAGCCTCATCTTTCTGGCGGAGGCGGGTGGGTTCGCTAGTGAATCCAGAAAGATCTTCAAGCTGCAAAACTACACAGACAGGTAAGAAACTATTCGTTTTGCAGCGTGAATCTTTCTGGATTCACTATGCTGTGCATAGATTTTGTAGCGGTTTGCGTTACTTTTGTGGCGGTTGGGTGGAAGATGAGCGTTGGTTGTTGAATATATGTTGAAGCACCTTTTGTCCCACTTGTGCTTCTTTGTTCATTTGTACATCCACGCAATAGTGCTTAGTGAACGTGTGTACTGAAGCCCATGTTGCCGCCAGGCATATGTCCTGAATTGGTGTGTTGGCCAGAAAAGCAATTGTTGCTCCTTTCTTCCTGGTGGAGTGGGCCTGTGCCCCTCCTGTTAGCTCCTGGCCCGCTTGTTTGTGGCAAAATTGTATTGTCTGTGCGATCCATCGAGCTATGGTGTTTTTAGTCACTGGTTTACCCATGTAACTGTTTGCGAAGGATACGAAGAACTGTTTTGTTTTCCTGTGTCCCTTTGTCCTTTCAATGTAGTGCATCACAGCCCTTCTTGCGTCTAGGGTGTGGAGCGACCTCTCAGCGCTTGTAGCAGGGTTTTGGAAGAAGCTAGGAATCTGAATACTCTGATTCATGTGGAACCTTGACACCACCTTTGGCATGAAGTGTGGATCTGTTCTCATCACGACCCTGTCACTGTGTATCTGGATGTAGGGTTCCTGCAGTGTGAGTGCCTGCAGTTCGCTCACCCTTCGCAGCGAGGTGATTGCTACCAGAAAGGCCGTTTTCATTGTTAGCATTTGCAGTGATGCTTTGTGGATGGGTTCGAAAGGTGCTTTCATGAGCTCTGTCAGTACCACATTTAGGTTCCAGGCCGGTGGCGGCATTCTCTTTGGTGGCACTATTCTTTTAGCCCCTTCCAGGAATCTTTTTACGACTTGGGATGTAAAGAAGCTTCTCCCCGTTTCTCCTCTTGTGTATGGCACAATCGCTGCCAGGTGCACCCTCAGCGAGGATGAGCTTAGCTTTAATTAGGTGCGTGAGGTACCTTAGCACCGTAGATTCCCTGGTCAGTTTTCTATGGAGTTTTTTCTTGCAACACCATTGGTGAATCATTTCCATTTTTCCCCATAGCACTTGCGTGTGCTGGGCCTTCTTGCCTCTCGCAGCACCCGCAGGTTGCTCTCTGGTAGTTTTAGATGTGCGAACTGTAAGTCCTCAGGAGCCAGGCTGAGAGGTTGAGGCTCTCCGGCTCTGGGTGTAGAACTTCTCAGTTTTCCATGGAGAGTAGGTCTCTTCTTTTTGAGAACTTGGGGGGGGGGGGGGGGGGGCATGCGCCTTCTCCATTATCTGAGAGTACCAGGTCTGCCTGGCCCATTGTGATACCACCAGGATGAGCGTCATGTTGCTCGTCATGCATTTGTTGAGAACCTTGGGGATCAGTGGTATCGGGGGAAAAGCGTAGGCAAATGTTTTTGACCAGCTTATCCATAGGGCATTCCCCTGTGATAGTGCCTCTGGTTGCCTGGACAGGTCTATTGTTGGTGTGCCCCACCTCCTGAATAGTCTCTCTGTTTCCTAAATATTGAGTTCCCACTCGTGGGACGCTGAAGTCTGCCTGCTGAGCCAATCCAAGACAATTCTACATTGTCATTCCCTGGCAGGTGAATGGCTAGCAGGTCTATTTTTAGTGGTATAGCCCATCTCCAGATTTCCTGTGCCAAGCTTGACAGAGGGAATGATTGAGTTCCCCCCTGTTTGTTTATGTAAAACATCGTTGTGGTGTTGTCTGTCTGTATCAGCCCCCTCTGGTTGTACAGGTGTTTCTGGAAGGTCTTGAGGGCAAGCAACACTGTTTTCAGTTCCAGGTAATTGATGTGTCTGACCGCATCTGTAGGGCTCCACAGACCCCTCACTCTGAGCCTGTTCATGTGTGCGCCCCATCCCTTCTGGGATGAGTCTGTGGTGATGGTCACTGTTGGGTCCGGTGGTGTTAGAGGTTTCCCTACTGTTATTCTTTCCTTGGTCCACCACCTTATTTCTTCCTGCACCCTGTGCGTTACAACCACTAGATCCTCCCAACTTCCTGTAGCTTGTGACCATTGCTGCTGCAGCCACTCTTGGAGTGGTCTCATTTGTAGGCGTACATTGGGGACCAGGTGTATGCATGACGCCATCAACCCCAATATCTTGCTCACAGTCCTCACTGTCAGAGCTCGCCCCTTCTGGTAGTGACGTTTCTCCCTCGGTAGGCTGAGTGTTCTCTTTTCACTGGGTGACACCCTGCATTGGACAGTGTCGATTTGAGCTCCCAGGAAGATTTTCACTTGCTCTGGTTCTATCGAGCATTTTCCCCAGTGTATGGAGAATCCCAGGCTTGCTAGCGTTCTTGTGACTTGTTCTGCATGATCTTTGCATGTCTTGTAAGAGCTTGCCTTTACGAGCCAGTCGTCTTGGTAGGGGTACACGTGTATCCCCTTCCTTCTTAGATGTGCGGCCACTGCCGCGAGGCATTTGGTGAACACCCTTGGTGCGGACTTTAGGCCGAATGCCAGGGTCGTGAATTGGTAGTGATCCTTGTTCACTGTGAATCTTAGCATGTGACTGTGCTGCCTGTTCATGGAGATGTGCAGGTACGCATCTTTGAGGTCTATGGTGGTCAAGAAGTCCCCGGCCTTTATCTGCGGGATGGCCTCTTGTAGGGACGTCATCTTGAATTTTTGAGTCTTTACGTATTTGTTTAGGAACCGTAGGTCCAGGATGGGTCTTCGACTTTCGTCCACTTTTGGCACAGGAAGTAGTTTGAGTACACTCCCTTGTTCCGTTCTTTGAATGGAACCCGTTCGATGGCCGCTTTGAGGAGGAGTTCTTGAGCTTCCTCTTGGAGTAATCGCAGTTCTCTTCCCGAGTGCTCTCTTTTCTTTGGCTTTGTTTGGTGGTCTCTGTTCCAACTCTATGCAGTATCCGAACTGCATAATGTTGAGTATCCACTTGTCTGTCGTTATTTTTCTCCACTCCTGGAGAAAAAAATCTCAGTCTTCCTCCTACTGGCGTCACATGTTCCTTTGTGTCTTGTCCGTGTAGCCCTCTCCTCTGTTTTCCCGTGCTCCTCCCCCGGAGGGTTCGAGTGGGAGAGCACCTTTTTCCGTGTGAAGTCACTTAGAGGGGGGCTGTTCACCGCCTCTCCTTCTTTGGCCCCGTCCATTTCCTCTTGATCGAAAGGACTGGCCCCTGCTCTGGTAGTTCCAGTTTTGCCTCTGCTGTCCCTGGTGACTTTGGTTGTCACACTGTTGTCCCTGGTGGAATGCCTGGTGTGATTGCCCTTACTGGTTTCCACCTCTGCCGTTCGGCCTCCGTGTAGGAGTGCCCCTTCTCGTCCCCCTGAATTGCAGGGCCCCCATGGACCTTGCCGTCTCGTTGTCCTTCTTCAGTTGGGTGAGCTTTTCATCAACTGGGGCTCCGAATAGTGTTTCACCGTTGAAGGGTGTGTTCAGGATGTTGTTCTGAACCTCAGCCTTGAAGCCTGAGATTCTGAGCCAGGCTTGCCTTCTCTCTGTGATGCCTATAGCCATCAGTCTTCTGGAAGTTTCTGCCCCATCCAAGGCTGTCTTCAGGCACCAGTTAGCGATGCTTTTCCCCTCTTCCACAAGGTGTGATGCCCTCTCACGGTATTGTTCCGGGAGGTGCTTGAGCAATTGGCCCATCTCATCCCAATGCTGGTATTGATGTCTATTCAGGAGGGCGTTGGAGTTTGCCATCCGCCAGTGCGTTGCAGCGTTCCTCTCTATTTTCCTGCCAGTTAGATCCATCCTCCTGCTTTCCTTGTCAGGTGGAGGTCCAGATGTTGTTGGGACGTTTGCCCTTTTTCTGGCCGTTGCAGCGATTATTGAATTTGCTGTGACGGATCCCTTGATGTAAGCTGGGTCCTGGGAGGAGAATTTGTATTTCTTCTCCGTCCTCGGCGTTACTGATCTGCATGTAGCCGGGTCCTTGAAGGCTTCCTTCCCCTGGTCTGTGATACTCTTTAGCATGGGCAAGAACTGGCTTCTTGTCTGCGTGGGGAGCAATATTTCCAGCAGGAAATCTGCTTTTGGCTTCTCCTCTTCCAGCTTAACTCCATAAGCTGCCGCCGCCTTCCTGACCACCTCATTGTATGCACCAATGTCATCCGGTGGTGAAGGCCTCGAGGGGTATGTCTCCACAGCCTCCTCCGGGTTTTCGGCCTCGATGTCCTGCCATTCCTGGTCTTGGGCCGTCGAGGAATCTGAGCCGTAGCTTGACTGCTGCTCCCCGTAATCCCCTTCTGTGTAGTAGAGGTCTTCTTCCTCTTCGTGCTCCGAGGGGTCCGGAGTTTTCGGCATCTCTTCGACGTCGACCTCCTCGTGCTCCTGTACCTCAGCGACGGCCGGTGCCGGCTTCGAGGGGATCCTGTAACTTCTCATCTTTTCATCGAAGTCCTTCTTTCTCTGAAGGATGTTCTCCATTTCGGCCTCAAGCCTTCTTTTCTCTCTCTGCGGCCTGCTCGTCGTCGAGCGTTTCGGCTGCTCTTTTCGGCGGCGGCGGCGTCGAAACTTTCTTCGGCTCCTTTTCCTTCGAAGTCGAAGACCCTTTTTCGGGGCTTGTTTCGATGACCTTTGCTTTTCACTGATCTTCGGCCTCTGGGAGTCCTTCTCGAAGGATCCGCTGGGCTCTTTTTCGGAGGATGCAGCTTCGGTCGTCGAAGTTTTCGGCGCCGGTGCTCCTTTCGAGGCTCTGGGCTCTGACTTTCGAGAGTCTGCCTCTGGCTTTCGAGACCCTGTGGAGGTTTTCGGGGTCATAGACTCTCCTACCTTGTCAGGCGTTTTCTTATCGGTCTCTGCAACCGTGAAGTCATCTGGACCTTCGGCGATGTTGTCCTCGTCGTCGGTGGAGAGGCCCAGTTCGTAAAGCGTCGGGGTCTGGCCCTTGCCCTGCATCGTGTGGTGAGCAGTCCTCTGTCTCTCTCGAACTCGGAGTGTCTTCGGCTTGAAGACTGAGCAGGCGTTGCAGTCTCTGCTCTCGTGGTCGATTGGCAGGCAGAGGTTGCAGACCGGGTGCTCGTCCTTCTGCGCGAATTTGTGGTGGCAGTTTTTGCAGAATTTAAAGGGTGTCTTGTACATCCCTGCACTCAGGGGGGCCCCTGTGTGCGCATTCCTCCAAGTACGTCGAAGATCTCGAAGTTCTTTCCTTTCTTCGTCGTCTCTTCTCTGATGGTCCTCTTCTCCCGATCTTCTCAGGTCTTTACCGTCAAAGAGTTGCTGTATTTCCTCCTTTTCTCCTTCAAAACTTCTGGAGCTTCAGGCGACGATCCAGACCCAACGGCGGAATAAAGAATCTGAAGATGGCGCCCAAGGGTGGTAGCTTCCGCCGGTAGCACGCCGACGTCACCGAAGGTACACCAAATGGTGGGACGTCGACGCCCACCTGGGCTACGGAAAAAAAAGAGAGAAAAAAAGACTACGATTCCGGACCCAACCACCAGATAGCGGAATATGCACAGCATAGTGAATCCAGAACGATTCACGCTGCAAAAATGAAGGCTTTCAAAACCAAACAGATGACACCCTGCTCCAGAACGTTGATATGCAGCCGGGACTACAATGGAGACAGAGGCCTTTGATCTCCACCTCTCACAGTTGGACGCCCTAGACCAGAAGGGATGCATCGATAACCACAGTCAGCTGTGGAAGGGAGAGTGGTCTGCTCCAGATCCAATAGCAGTCTAGTAACCACATCTTGTGCAGTTTCCCCTGAAATATAAACATTGTCTGTGTAGTTGTAGGAAGCTGGCTCTCTATATACTATATGTAAGTAAGGTATAGTGTGCAAAGAGTCCTGTGAAACCCCAAAGGTAGGCAAAGGTACAAGTAGATAATACCTTACTCTCCATTTGTGGTAGTGTGGGCGAGCAGCAAGGCTTTATCAGAGGGTAGTGTTAAGCATTTATTGTACACACTCAGGCAAGAAATTATGTCACACACTCAAAGACTAAACTCAGCCCAATTTGTTTGTATACAAAATAATATTTAGTTGTATTTATCTCCTACAGCCAAGCAAGCCTGGCACAGGTAAGTGTAAATTATACTTTCGAAGGCAGGTTGAACAATACAATTAAGGTGAATGAAAATGACTGTTACAGGTTTGTACATACTTTGAATGCAGTTAAAATTACTGTTAGATTACTTTTGATTACTTTGCAGATTGTTTTGCCTCGATCTAACACTGGGACTTCCTATGGAAAAGGTAAGCAAAACAGTTTTTGTATATTTTCAGTCTCTTAGAGTTTCATACAAACCAACTCCACACTTACAATTGTCAAAGAAAAGCAGTCAATGCAATCATATGGAAGGAAATGAATTTATCGGTCTACAGGTAAGTACTTGGTTGTGTGAGCTAGATTTCAGGGATTAGAACCAGGGTTTCCCTAGGGTCGAGGATACACTCTCAAAGCACCCTCAGTGGCATTAGGGCGGCAGGGTATAGATTTCTGATGCCCAATGTTATCCAGTAGGGGATAGAGGGCCTCTGGTTGGTGGCTGCTCAGGAGCAGGCCACAACGTTGTTGGAGAAAAGCTCCTGGTGTTAGGCTCAGGGCAAAGGTGGATCCGATTTAGCACACAAGGTGCACCTACAGCGGCACGGGGGCAGCGGGTGCAGGGTGCTGCTTTGGCGTCAGGAGCCCTGTTGGTTTCAATGTAGATTCTCCAGTTTCAACAAACACTGCCGGCTCGGGGACGAATAGAGAGAGAGAGAGAGAGAACTCTGTTTATTTAGACCATAGTCTTTAAACTCCAAAGGTCTTATAAATACATAAAACTATACAATACCAGACAACAACAAGAAGAAACACATTAACATTTAAAATCAGTTACTTTGCGGACAGCTTTGCTTAATACACCTGTAATCTGGGACGAATAACTTCTGGAGGGGACCACCGGTTGGAGAGGTAAGTTGGGATACCGTTAGTTGGGTCACCCAAGGCCGTGGGACGTCGGGTGCAGGGGTGTCTTTTGGCGTACGTTTTTTCTTACCGGCTCCGGTCAAGGGGATCCTACAGAAAGGGCTGCAGGCGTCGGTCGGAGACTTGTGGCAGGTCCGGGATTACCAGATCCTAGGTCAGGATAGCCAGGGAGACCTCCTCTTGGTCTTGGTGTTGGCCCACTCAAACTCGGGCCGTGGGCGTCCGGTGCAGAGTGGTACAGACTCGCATATTTGGCAAGAGCTAGAGTCTGTGGGTGAGCAAATCCGGTGCTCATGGGTGTCAATCTTGGATTGGGAAGGCCAGCAGGTCCTCCGGGTTCTGGGGGGCTGCTAGCTGCAGGACACACCGAGGTTTCGCTGGAGCAGAATCGAGGTTGGGACAGGCCAGTAGGGCTTAGGCCAAGTCAGTTGGTGTCCTCCTCCTCTTCTTTCAGCACGGCTTCTTCGGTCCTTCTTCTCTCTTGTCTGCGGCATGGTTCGGGTTGCCCCTAAACACTACATTTATGGGCGTTACAGGTAGGTACAGGTCGGGATCAATGGGTCCCATCCTTCAGGTGAGTACACCCATTATTGTGCCACCCTCCAGTGTGGGGGGGGGCCATAAGCCTCACTCTGGTTGGCTGGGTCCCCCATCTGCAAGATGGCGGGGACTGAGAGTTGTTCTTCACCTCCTCTCACCCACCTGAGGGATGGGGTTGGCAAAGGTGGGCACACCTCTCCTCCTAACTTGGTGTCCAGGCTGATTCTACCGTCCAAACTGGGGGGTCATAACCAGTGGGTGCCAGTTGCTGGGAGCAGCAAATGGCTGGGGTAGTTCACAAAGGCAGCAAGCCTTTGAAGCTTCCCCTTCGTGGACCCTGCCCATCCTGGGGGAGGAAGCTTGGCACCTTGTCCCAAGATGTGCTTTGTTTCAGGACCCCGAGAGCGGCAGGCTCTCGTCCCTGGGGTCCAGAAACCTGTCTGGTGGTGGCAGCTGGCGAGCAGCCACTCAGCCAGGACACTAGACTTACGTTGTTTTTCAGGGAGCATCTCTAAGATGCCCTCAGTGTGCATTTTTCATTGAATCACACACTGCATCAGTGTGGTTTTAATGTGCTGAAAAGTGTTATAACAAACTTCCCAGTTTTCGGTAAAGCCATTTTGGTGCTGTGGAGTTCTTAATGACAAACTCCAAGAACCATACACTGTTTATGGCGTTATTGGACTTATAATGTGTAAAAATGTACTTAGACACTGTAGGGGTACAGGGCTCATGCACCTGTACCCTGGCCACTGGTATAGTGCACCCAGCTAGAGGGTTGGCTTACCTATGCCAGGGCAGTGTTGTAGGCATGGCACACAGGGATGTGTGCCATATCGACTTCGCTTTGTTCTGCACCAAAACACGCAGCCTGCAAGGGTAAGGGTGTGTGTGGTGGGTGTGTGGTGTGTGTGTGGTGTGTGTGTGGTGTGTGTGTGGTGTGTGTGTGGTGTGTGTGTGGTGTGTGTGTGGTGTGTGTGTGTGTGGTGTGTGTGTGGTGTGTGTGTGTGGTGTGTGTGGTGTGTGTGGTGTGTGTGGTGTGTGTGGTGCGTGTGGTGCGTGTGGTGCGTGTGGTGCGTGTGGTGCGTGTGGTGCGTGTGGTGCGTGTGGTGCGTGTGGTGCGTGTGGTGCGTGTGGTGCGTGTGGTGCGTGTGGTGCGTGTGGTGCGTGTGGTGCGTGTGGTGCGTGTGGTGCGTGTGGTGCGTGTGGTGCGTGGGTGCGTGTGTGTGCATGTAAGGGTGCAGGGCCTCTAAGGGTGGCACAACAAGTACTGCAGGCCTTAGAGGCTTTCCCTGGTCACAGTGCGGTACCTTTTACAAGGGACTTACAGGTGGCCAGAGAGTTGCCAATTGGCTTGTGCAACAGTACAGTTTAGGGAAAGAACATAGGCACTGGGTACCTGGTTGGCATGAACCCAGGACACATACTGTCAAAGTACAAAAACAGTTTGGCAAAATGTGGGGATAACTAAGCAAAAAGTGGAACTTTCCTACAGAGGTCATCTCGATGCTCGGTCCAGTGAGACTTCAGATAAACAAATGCAACCTTACGTGCTCGACTATCAAGATGCAATAGACCAGCAGACTCAAAGTGGACCTCAGTGAAATCCAGGACAGAGGCTGAAAGAGCAGGATCAAACCTGAATATCCTGGACTCTATCCTAGCAGAAAGGCACGAAACCGAACGGTGACCAGAATGACTCTGTTGAAGGGATGCGTGGCAGGAGTCAGGTGTGATTTCAGAACGTTGACAGTGAACCCTAAAGATGAGGGGGTTGGACACTGTGTGGCGAAGCTACCTTCGATGATAGGGTAAAACTGGCAACCCTGAACTTCGAAGATGTGCTGCCACCACCATCATCACATTCATGAACACTCGAGAGGCGCTGATCACATGAAAGGGGAGCACAGCAAACTGAAAATGCTCCTGTCCCGCCACAAACCACGAATAGGACTGATAGGCCTGCAAGGTGAGTATAAAAAGGCATCCTACATACCCAATGTCACAATCTAACCTCCAGGGTTTAGGTCAAACAAGAACTGGGTCAGGATGAGCATTCTGAATGTGTCCTTCCAGGGGAAGGTGATGAGAGGGAACAAGTCGAAAATTGGACAAAGGCCTCCATCATTTTGGACATCAAATTGTAGCAGGAATAACTATGTCCTGCCTCTGGAGCTGGAAATCTTGTGACAGCCCCTCTGGCCAAAAGGGCTTCCACTTCCTGGTGCAAAATGGAGAGATGCCCCTCTGTGTTGCAGAGGGCGGGGGGGGGGGCAGGACTGTAGAAGGTGCAACAGAGAAGAAAGGACGGGTAAGGCATATACCCTGTGAACGATCCGCAGTACCCACCTGTCTGATGTTAAGTCTTGCTAACTCAGGGAGAATCTTTGGATCCTGCCTCCGATGAGGTGTCTGTGCTCCTCTAAGGGCACGATAAACGGTTCTGCCAGTATGAGTGGTTGGGGGGACAGGGTGGCCTGTTGACCTGGGCCTCAGGGGGGGGGGGGGGGACCATTGCCTCGACTGCAAAACTGCGGAATTCCTTACGTTAAAAAAAATATTTGTTAAGCGCACTGCCACCGATTGGTTTCCTGGCGCTAGGATGAACAGAAGACGGAACCTGAGATCGTGAATAAGTTGGGATTAGTGATATGTTTGTCTGAAGAGCCATGTTTTTAAAGCTTTCCTAAATGACATGAGGTCCAGACAGGACCTGATCTCAAAGGGGAAGGTGTTCCACAGACGGGATGCAAGAACAGCGAATCTGCAGCCACAGAGCGCTTGCGTTTGAAAGCGGGTGTTTGGAGGAGGGCTAGGTGGGCAGAGCGCAGATTGCGAGAGGGAGTATGCCTAATGATGAGATTATCTATAAATTTGGGGCTTTTACAATGGAGAGATTTAAAAATCATGCAACCAGTTCTAAAGGAACAGCGTTGGGCCAAAGGGAGCCAGTGAAGATTCCTAAGCAGTGGGGATGCTGAATGCCATCTAGGTTGTGCCGTGATAAGTCTGGCCGCGTGGTTCTGGACCATCTGGAGGCGCTTCAACAGATTTAGGGGTAGGCCTAGGTATATGGAGTTTGCATAATCCAGGTGGGAAAGCACCGTGGCGATCACCACCTGGATAATGGCCTCTGGGGTGAAGAAGCGTCGCACCTTCCGGATTTTCCTGAGCTGGAAAAAACACTTGGAGACCACTTGACCCACTTGTGTTTTTAAAGAGAGATCACTGTTCAGGGTAACTCCAAGTGTCTTTGCAGAGGAGGTAGGGAAAGGGGCTTGACCCATATCTGATGGCCAATAGTGTGGGCCCCAGTATTTCGCACTGTCTCCTGTGAGCACCAGCTCGGTTTTTCCAGTGTTTAATTTTAGGTGGTTTTGGTTCATCCAGGTTTGGATGAACCTCATGGTAGACTGAAAATGGGAGATGGAGGAGGTGGAGTTGTCTACAGTGAAGAGTAGTTGCAGGTCGTCCGCATAGTTGAACACCGTCACCTGCTTGTCTCTTAAGGCCTGGATTAGAGGAAGAATGTAAATATTAAACAGGTGAGGTGACAACGAGGAGCCCTGAGGGACTCCACAGGTAATGGACTGTTTAGTACCGACCAGGGCGCCAAGACGGACCGCCTGGGATCGGTTCTCTAAGAAGGACTTCAGCCAACAGGCAGCTAAGCCCCTAATGCCGGCCTGGTTGACACGGTCGATCAATATACCATGGTCGACCGTGTCAAACGCGGCCGACAAATCCAGCCGCACCAAGGTCTGGGGAGAACGTCTGTCAGCGCAGTCTCGGAGCATGTCTAGGACCGTGACTACCACTGCCTCTGTTGAATGGGTAGGACGAAAACCTGCCTGGTGGGGATCAAGACAGTTTGAGCCCTCCAAAAAACTGGACAGGTGTTTCGCGACATGAGCCTCCATTACTTTAGCCAAGAAAGGGAGCAAGGAAATTGGCCGATAGTTTGCCATGCAGGTGGGATCGACCCTGGTTTCTTCAAAAGTGGGATGACTGTTGCTTCCTTAAATGCAAGGGGTACTAAGCCAGATGTGTGAGAGTCATTCCGCAGAGTGTAAGCCGGAGTCGGAACGGCGGACAAACACTCTTTAAGGATGTAAGGGGGGCATTTGTCCGAGGGCGATCCGGATTTAACTCTTGCCAATAGCTCCAAAAATTGGTCTGGGGTCATAGTGGGAAACCATTTATTGACACCTTGTTGATAGTGGTATGAGTAACAGAGGGAGTGTTAATAGAGGATTTTGGAATACTCTCTTTGATGTCCACAATTTTATCGATGAAATAAGTAATGAGTGCATCACAGAAGGTCTGGGTTGGAGTCACCCTAGGACAAACACTGTCTAAATCAGTCAGCTCATTTAGAATTGAGAAAATATCCTTGGGTCTGTCTGATGAGTTAAGAATGCGGGAAGAAAAATAAGCAGCTTTTGTGGCAAGAATGGCCTTCATGTACTCTTTCCTGGCCGTGATAAAATCAGATTTTAAATCAGAGGAGTAGCTGCGACGCCACTTTCGCTCCAGTTGGCGCAAGGACAGTTTCTTAGCTTTTAGATCTTGGGAGAACCAACGATGAGCGTCTGCGCGCCGGGCCAGCTTAATTTCTTTATAAGGTGCATGGATGTCACTTGCAGCTTGAAGCCAGCCGGCCAGGTTGGATTCGGCTGAACTAATGTCAGAGTGAGGAAGAGGTGCCATATTATTTAATGTTTTTATGAATTCTGATTTGTCAAGTAAATTCCATTTCCTTGCTCTACTACTAGCAAGAGTAGTAGTTGACTTAATAGGAAGACAGGTAAGTTTAAATATAAGGAGAAGGTGATCCGACCAAAGACAGGGAATAGTTACTGGGGTTGTGGTTAGAGAAAAGTTGGACCATATCTGGTCCAAGATGTGACCTTTGCAATGGGTTGGGGAAAGGCTGGACCTCTACCAAATCTGCGAAGAGAGCTGCAAGGTTGGTGCGGTTGGCGAGGTGGGGCAGATAAGCCCATGGAGCATGCAGTAGCTCTGTTCTCTTTGAATAGTTCCAAAGCGGAATCAGCCTTGTCCCCAAACAGGTGGTCAAAGGGCATGTCCATAAGGGAGGACTGGGCATTGCCTGGGAACCCGGTTGAATGCAGCCATGCATAGCGGCGAATGGCTACATTGGTGCCAATGGTTTTACCCAATGAAATTGGTGGTGTCCAAGCCACAACGTATAGTGAACTCTGCTGCAACAAACAGTCTTGGCGGCCTGGGCAAGGACAGATCGAGGACACTAGGCAGGACTCGGGCTACAGAGTTTCAAAGGGCATAGGATAGTGTCCCAGGAGGCAGCTGGCATTTACTGAATCAAAAGTCAGGCTAGTGGAAGAAAAAAACCTACTTCGCAAATGTGTCCACGCGTTTGGCCTCCCTATCCGGGGCAGTAGTCGGAAAAGTGTTGGGATTAGATCTTCTCATGGAACACAGGGTTGCCCGGGTCAGGCTGATGTGGTCTTGATATCTGTCTGTTGACTGGTGGGCCAGAGCCAGATTTTGTCCAAGTCCCCAACAAGGTATCAGTTAATGCCTCATTAAATGGTAAAAGGGGAAAAGGGAATGTTTGCAATAGAACCAGTTGCGGGATAGGCTGCAAAGTCGATAGACTCCATAAGCAAGATCTCGTGCCATGGCACCATACCAGTGCCTGCTCAGATGAATGCGAGCGGCAAGAGGGGGCCAAGTCCAGCTCCAATTTTTCATGTTTCTTCTTTGACTTATCGGAAGATTTAGATCTCTGTAAAGACCAGTCTCTTCAGTGACAGCTGGAACGGGAGTGGGTCATTAATGGAGCACGACTTAGACTGGTCTTGTTGCAGTTGCTTCTTGTACTTGGCGATGTAAAGTGAATATGCTACTTACCAGTACGCATCTGTTCTTGGCATGTAGGGCTGCTAACATTCATATCTGTAGCATAGATCGCCGCCTAGTGTTGGGTCCGGATGATTGCACATTGTTGTCCTGGAAGAGTCTTCGAAGTATCACGAGATAGGTGGCTCCTCCCCTGGACTACAGTGCGCATGGGCATCAACTCCATCCCCAGATTGTTTTTAGCCATTGTGGCAAAGATGGAGTTTAACAGTGAAAGTGATGGCCATGCTAGAGATAAAGTGTAAGAAAAGTCTGCAGCCGCTACGGGCGCCGGTGAGGAGGGCGGGCGATATGAATGTTAGCAGCCCTACATGCCAAGAACAGATGCATACTGGTAAGTAGCATATTCAGTTCGAGGCATGTGGGCTGCTAAATTCATATCTGTAGCATAGAATACATAGCAGTCCCTCCATTAACGGCGGCCGCCCGTGCCAGCTGCAGAAGTCTGAAAAAGTGTTTTAAGAACAGCCTGTCCTACAGCTGCCTGCTGTTTGGAATGCACATCTACACAGTAATGTTTGGTAAACGTATGTGGTGTAGACCATGTGGCTGCCCTACAAATGTCTTCCAAAGGAATGTTACCCAGGAATGCCATGGAGGCCCCCAACTTGCGTGTGGAGTGTGCCCTGGGGGGGGACCGTTAAAGTGCGCTTAGCCTTCTGATAGCAAATCTGAATACACTTAACGATCCACCTGGCTATTCCTGCTTTGGAAATGGGGTTGCCTTTGTGCTGGGCTGCGAAGGCAACAAAGAGTTGCTGTGTCTTTCGAAAAGGTTGTGTTCTGTCAATGTAGTACATAAGCGCTCGTTTGACATCAAGCGTATGGAGCATCCTTTCTGCTACCGTTTCTGGGTTGGGAAAGAATGCGGGCAGTTCGATAGTTTGATTGATATGAAACTGCGACACCACTTTAGGGAGAAATTTGGGGTTAGTGCGCAGCACCACCCTGTTTGAATGAATTTGTATAAATGGCTCTTGGATGGTGAGCGCCTGTAGCTCACTAACACATCTTAGAGACGTTATGGCAATGAGAAAAGCCACTTTCCATGTGAGGAACTGAAGCTCACAGGAATGCAGAGGTTCAAATGGGGGACCCATCAATCTGGTGAGCACCACATTGAGGTTCCACACAGGAGCTGGCGGGGTCCTGGGAGGGATGACCCGCTTCAGCCCTTCCAGGAATGCTTTAATGGCAGGCACCCTGAAGACAGAGAGATGCTGCCTGTTTTGGAGATAACCCGCTATGGCGGATAAGTGTATCCTAATGGAAGCGTATGCTAGATTGCATTTGTAAAGATGCAACAGATAGCAGATGATATTAGGAATGGAGGCATCGAGCGGGTTGATAGCGTGCTCGGTACAGTAGATGACAAACCGCTTCCATTTTGCTGCATAGCAAGCTCTGGTAGTGGGCTTCCTTGCCTCCCGGATGATGTCCATGCATTCAGGGGGCAAATCAAGGTAGCCAAACTCTAAGACCTCAGGAGCCAGATCGCCAGGTTGAGCTGCTGCGGATCCGGGCGCTGAATGTCGCCACGGTTCTGCGTCAAGAGCCGGGGTGTGAGGTGCAGTCTTTGATGCGGTACCACGGAGAGTTCGAGGAACGTGGTGTACCACGGTTGTCGCGCCCACGTTGGAGCAACTAGGATGAGTGTCATCGGGTGTTGCTTTAGCTTTCTTGCCACCAGCGGGATGAGAGGCGCTGGGGGAAAAGCGTACGCAAATCTGCCTGACGAGTTCATCCATATCGCATTGCCCTGCGATAGTGGGTGAGGGAACCTGGCGGCAAAGCTTTGGCATTTTGCGTTTACCTCCGTGGCAAACAGGTCTATCTCTGGATGACCCCACTGCTGGAAGTACGGGCGGAGTACTGATGGATGTAATTACCACTCGTGCATCTGGTGGCTGTACCTGCTGAGCAGATCCGCCATCTGATTGTCCGTGCCCGGGAGGTGTTCCGCCATGAGGAAGATGTTCCTCTGAATGGCCCACTTCCACATGCTCTGAGCCAGATGAGACAACTGTGGAGAGTGCGTACCTCCCTGCTTCTGAATGTAGTACATGGCTGTCATGTCCGTCCGGATCAACACGACTTTGTTACGATTGCCATCAGCTCCAAGTAGTTGATGTGCATCTTCCTTTGTTGCGTTGTCCATAGTCCCTGCACCGTATAGTGGAGCACATGAGCCCCCCATCCTTGGAGAGAGGCGTCCGTTGTTAGTGTAATCTGTGGCACAGGCTCCTGGAACGGTTGGCCCTTGCAAAGGTTGTGTGGATTCCACCAATGCAGAGAGCTGTATGCCCGACCTGTCACCAACACTAGGTCGTTTAGCTGTCCTTGAGCCTGAGTCCACTGATGCGCTAAGCATTCTTGGAGCGGACGCATATGGAGTCTCGTGTGCGGGATTTTGAAGATACAGGAGGCCATCATGCCTATCAACTGCATGAACACTCTCGCTGGGAGTGAGTGTTGTGGTCTGAACTTTTGGATCAGCGCCTGGATGTTGTCGATCCTCGCTGGGTTTGGCTGAGCTGTGGCAGCCAGAGTATTGATCGTCGCGCCTAAATACTGCCGCACATGGGCTGGCTGAAGGTGTGACTTCGGGTAGTTCAGTGTAAATCCCAGACTGTGAAGGAGGTGAATGGTGTGGGACATGTCTGCGGCGCACTGCTGGGCTGACTTTGCCTGCACGAGCCAGTCGTCCAGATAAGGGTAGACATTTATACTCTGTCTCCGGAGGTGTGCCGCCACTGTCGCCAGACATTTGGTGAACACTCTGGGAGCAGTGGTCACTCCGAAGGGGAGTACCTTGAACTGGTAATGCCTGTTTTGGATGGTGAACCTGAGGTACTTTCTGTGGGAGGGGTGGAGTGGTATGTGAAAGTAAGCATCCTTGAGGTCCAAGGTTGCGAGGAAGTCTCCCTGTTGTAACAAGAGAAGAACCTGCTGCAGTGTCAACATGTGGAAGTGTTCTGAAAGAATGTACTGGTTCAAGGGGCGTAGGTATAGAATCGGTCTGAGTGAGCCGTCCTTTTTTGGGATTAAGAAGTACAGGGAATAAACCCCTGTGCCTTCTTCCTCCACTGGCACGAGCTCTATTGCGCCCTTTTGCAGCATCACCAGAACCTCCTGCTGCAATAAGTGCAAGTGCTCTGCTGACATAGGACGGTGTTTTGGGGGCATGGGTGGTGGGGTGGATGTCAGTTCTAAACAATAGCCTAACTGGATAAGTTTCCTGACCCACCTGTCTGTGGTGATGGACTTCCAGACGGGCAGGAACTGTTGGAGTCTCCCCCCGACAGGTGTTGGATGGTCGGGGGCAGTGACAGGGAGTCACTGTTTGTTGGCGGCAGAGGAACGGGAACTGTTGTTGCCTCTGCCTCTACCCTTGGCACTGTTTCCTCTGTATCCACCTCTGCCCTGCTTGCTGTAGGAGGATTGCACACCACTTTTATTGAATGGCGTCTGCTGCGACATGTGCCCTCTGTTAACACCTCGATTGCGTGAGCGACGAAAAGTGTTCCCTCTAAATTGTTGTGACTGGAGAGCTCCCATGGACTTGGCAGTCTCTGTATCTTTTTTGATCTTCTCTAGGGTGGTGTCCACCTCTGGGCCAGACAACCTGTCTGGATTAACGGGTTGGTTGAGGATAGTAGTTTGTATCTCTGGCTTGAATCCCGAGATGCGGAGCCATGCCTGACGTCTCAGCATCACACTAGTGTTGATCGCTCTCGCTGCTGTGTCCGCAACATCTAGCGCACACTTTATAGCAGCGTTGGAGATGAGCTTCCCCTCCTGAATAAGCATTTCAGCTCCCTCTTTAAACTGGTCTGGGAGGTGTTGTAACAGCTGCTCTAGGGTGTCGTAGTGCGCCCTATCATATCTGGCCAACAGAGCTTGCGTGTTTGAGATGCGCCATATGTTGGCCGCCTGAGCTGCTACCCGCTTGCCAGATGCCTCCAGCACCTTTGACTCTTTGTCTGGGGGAGGAGCTTCACCCGTCGTCTGGGAGTTTGCCCTCTTGCGGGCATTAGAGACCACCAAAGAGTCCAAAGGCAACTGGCCCCGTATGTAAGTGGGGTCGCCAGGTGCCGGTCTGTATTTCTTCTCAATGCGTGGGTTTACCACCCGGGATCTTGTGGGTTCCTTAAAAATGTCTGCCGCATGCTTAAGGACCCCTTTCAACATTGGGAGAGTCTTGACAGTTTTTTCAGCAGTAGAGAAAGTGTCAAAAAGGAAGTCCACTTCCACGGGGTCAGCATGCATCTCCACCTTATGGTTTGTAGCTGCCCTTTCGATTAAGGCATTAAATGCCGCAGAGTCTTCAGTGGGGGACGGCTTTACGTTATAGACCTGTGGATCCTGGACCGTCTGCTGGTCCCCTTGATCACCAGTATCCATCCATGATTCCTGCTGCTCATCAGGCTCTGTATGAGCAGGGAAGTTGTACTCCTCATCTTGGTCCCCTCCATCCCCATCTGAGTATGTGGGTGAAGGTGTTGCACTCCGCCTATGCTGAGGAAGAATCTGCTCCACCAGAACTGGGGTGTCTTCTGCAGGCTTTTTACGTTTCAGAGGAATGGTAAAGGACTGCAAAGGTTGTGAAGTAATCTTCCTTTTGTATAGCGTGAGTTTGCCGGTGTCGGCATCGATGAAATGCTCCGACCGATCTTCCATCAAAGGTTGTCGAGGACCCACGGTCCCAGCCGGTGGAGTGGACGTCGACACGGTGTCCTTGGGCACCGACCGCGGTGCAAAGGCCTTCGGCGCCACCTTAGGCGGCAACGTGTAGACGAGCGGTGCCGGTGTGGTCTTCGGTGCGTCTGTCAGCTTCGGTGCGGAAGGAGTCTTCGGTTCCGATGCCGAAGCCTTGCCCTTAAGGCGCTTGAGGGAGTCCGAGACCTGCTTCGTAAAGGAAGCGGACGGTTTCGTCGATCCGACTGATGTCCGTGGTCCGCCCCCTGGGAAGACCCGAGCGTGGCTGACTTGTGTTTGTCCGGTCGAGGAGCACTCGTGACTGGTGCGCTTCGATCACTGTCCACTACCGTAGAAGTCGATGCCGATGGCTTCGGATCGATCGGTTTTCCTTTAGGGGTCACGGCCCCAGACCTCGGCTCTGCGGCCTTCACCGACTTCGCGCCAACAGGCCCCTTGGTCTTCGGCGCGACAGACTTTCCCGATGCAGGCTCGACAGTCTTCTTGGGCGTCGGTGTGTCTCCCTTGGTAGACTCCGACCCGATGGGCTTCTTCGAGCTTGGCTCCTTAACCACCTTCGGCACCTTAGCCTGGTCGGCAGCTTGCGCCTGTTTGGGGGCCCCTGAAGACGATGGCGTCGGCACCGGAGCGGACGTCTTCGGTTTCGATGGCGTGTCGGCCATCTTTGTTTTCACCGGTACCGAGGGTTTCGGTTTCGTTTTCAGTAATGGCGGCTCCGCGGAGGTGTCCGTAGCCGAGCCGGAAGGCGGGGCTGTGCATCGAGGTGTAAGGTCGTGGGTAAGGCCGCGTGGCGATCCCGTGACCTGAGCCTTTGTAAGAGTATGAACGGGGCATAGCTCTTCCTCCGAGCTATCTTCCATGGCCCCATATGCTTCGTCGTCGTCCCCTACCTTCTCGGCGATTTCTTCAATGTCGGGACTGTGGTCGTCAGCTCCGTCTTCGGACTCGACCTCCACCGGGGTAGGGGAAATCTGCAGGTGACGCACTTGCTCGTCTTCCGCGGGGTCGTCAAAGATGTCCACCGGTGCTGGAGCCGATCGCTGGGCCTCAAGGCGCGCCACGCGCCGAAGCTTGATCGTCTTTTTCGATCGAAATCTGGAACAGGCCATACAGTTGGCCTCGTCGTGGTCCGGCGACAGGCACTTGTTGCACACAGGATGGACGTCGATGTGTGGGTACTTGGATCCACACACAGGACATTTCTTGAATGGACTCCGCTCCATGCCGTCAAAGTCTTGCTGCGTCGACTAGGCCCCGATCACCGAAGAGTCTCACGACACCCCGGATATCCGACTCTACGAGCTGGAAGATAGACGGGACCGAACGCGAACAATACCGACGGTGCCAATAAGGCCTTTTGGCCTAGATAAAGTACTTTTACGATTCCGAACAGGAGACGTCGAAATCACATCCGAACCCAATGGCGGAAAAAAACAATCTGGGGATGGAGTCTATGCCCATGCGCACTGTAGTCCAGGGGGGGAGCCACCTATCTCGTGATACTTCGAAGACTCTTCCAGGACAACAATGTGCAATCATCCGGACCCAACACTAGGCGGCGATCTATGCTACAGATATGAATTTAGCAGCCCACATGCCTCGAACCTTTGGCTCGTGTCCCTGAAAAGTCTTCTGGTTCATCAACGTGCAGTCAATGCAGACCTTAGTTGGGACTAAACCCCAAGCACACACAATTGTGATCGGTCACAGACATTTGTTTGTGACAGTCAGTACAGGGCTTAAAACCCGTTTTTAGGGGTGACAACCCTTGCACCATTTACATATTGAGGTAAAGATCTTAGAGAAATGAGTCGAAGCTACAGATCTGTCTGGTGGCGTGGAAAGAAAGGAACGGATGTCAGTGCGTGGAAATTGCTCAGATATGGGCTCCGTATTTCATTTCCATAGTGGTGAGGAGCATTGCGCCATCCATCAGTGTGCAGAGGTACTGCTGAAAAGTTTCTGGATGTAATCTTATGCCTGGGGATTATTCAAAAGGTGATGAATCTGTGGCTAGCACTATCAGAAGCAGGCACTCAATGTTAATTGGGGAGTTGCGCAATCATGATAACGCCCAAGGTCATTCCGAGTAACTCTCAAAGGATAGTGGTCCCTTGCCAAGATAGCAGCGGTTTGCTAGCTTGTGCCTATCCTAGCACCACTATTATCCTATTGTGTGGTCTCTTCTTGCGCGCAAGACGTGAACTATAATAGATGGCACATCGATAAGCTATCCAGCTCCAACGCATAACTAGGTTTCTAGAGGTAATCCATTTACTTAACATTGCTGGGGAGGCTGGGGTCAGTTGTAGCTTCGGGAGGCATACCCCAAACAACCTACATTAGCAGCAGTTACCAAATTTCAGTATCAGATGTCAACCAAGTGGGACAGCACTGCTTGACAAAGACAATGGTCCTTTAAGACCGGCTATACCAACACCTGTCCCGGGGAATGACAGTAAAATATAATCTGTCAATTGTTGCATTAAAGAACTGGGGCAGGAGCACATAAAAAGGTAAGATTTTTAATCTGGCAGAGTGCAAACTTCACAACTTAGGGAGCAACTAATTACATAGAATTTTAATAGTCCGAAAAGAATCTGTACAACAAGAGTGTCAAACTAATAAGAAAGATGCAATTGTGTGGTAAATATGTAATAATTGCACATTACACTAATGCATGATAATGAGCAGAATAAAGTCTTTAATTTATTTCCATCTGAAAATGATAATGACGGTGATCACTATAAACTAGTATCAATTATTGAAAGCTAACATTTTGGATTTCTACTGTGTACTTCCTTAGAGCAGAATTCTTTAGGATAAAACACACAAAAAGAAACAATTACTATGGAAATGAGTTTGCATCTCGGATCAGCATGGAGGCTACATAAGGATAATGGAGGCCAAAAGAGCGCGCGCACACACACACACATACACACACCTCTGACAGCACTACCGTCCAATTTATAAACCCTTAGGTGTGCTGAGGAAAGGGAGTTCAGAAATTTTTTCGAAAGCTTGTGTAGTATCAAACTAATCATTCACCAAGCAAAATTATACAAGTTGTGCGGTAAGTGCTCTCCCCCACTTCTGTCCGCCTTCACAATAAGTTTAATGATCGTGCTGGACTGCTAATATAGTGTTTTCCACCTTACTAGACAACCAATTTGTTGAACGCAGACCAAAATATTGTTTGTCAAATAACTCCAAGTTCTCACCCATCAGCCGGATCCAGGGCTAAGGCTCGAGGGCTGTCCAGATCTTTCCACACAAGAACCTGCCGGTGCTGACCATCCAGTTTGGAAACTTCAATGCGATTTGTTCCAGTATCTGCCCAGTAGAGGTTCTTTCCTAGCCAATCTACAGCCATGCCTTCTGGATAATCCAAGCCAAACTGCACGACATGTTCCAGGGCGCTGCCATTCATGAATGCACGGCTGATGGTCTGTAGGAAAGGGCATATAAAGCAACGTTCAACATTGTGTTACTTGCCCGAAGGTTTTTGCGAAAGGAATGGTTCCAGTTCAATAAGCATGAAAAATATTCCCCAATAAAGGCAAACTGGAAATATAAGACAATCTATCATGACCTAGATAATTATGCATAGGTCTTTGCACACCTTTTATAATACATCTTAAAACAAACAGAATCGCACACTCTTCCAGGACTTGAAGTACAAACCAGCCAGCTCAGTAATTTCTTGTGATGCTATTATAGTACTAGAACCACTACACAGATGTGTTGACACGCAAATTTCCGAGGACACCTATACAAATCAACCAACAGGAAAGAAGCACATTTACCTCCAAAAAAGTGATATGCTAAAGTGGGAAAAGCATAGTACGAAGGTAGCTAGATAACAAAATGACAAAATCTGGAATATCCGGGGGCGTGGCTAGCAGCCGATCATGGCGGCAGCATAAGGGACGAGCTCCGCAGCTGAAGCGGCCTCTTCGACTATCCGACCAATCATCCACCACAATTATCGAGCCCTGCAGGAGGATATCGGAACCCAGGACCGGGCGGAGCAGGTAGCGTGAAGCGGCGTTCAAATTCGACGACCGGGGACCGAGTCTCGTCGCAGCTGCGGCGTGGCCTGTATCACCCGACTGAGCCGGGACCCACCGTGGGCGAGTGGCCCGGCAGGAAGTGCAGCCGATCCGGGGGACCGGGACCGGAAGTGCCCGCGGGCCGTGTAGGTCGCCCGCCAACCTGAAAGTGACGCGGCCGGACTGAGCGCCGCTTGCGGTCCAGAGAGAGGAGACTGGCCGGTTACACTGTAGTCGGCGCTTCCGACACGAAAGCCGACCGGCGGCCACAACTGAGGGAGAGCCTAGGAGGGTGAGGGACGGCCGCCATCTTCTGGGCCAGAGACGTCGCCGCACACTTCACCCTGCAACCACCCTACGGGTGCCTGAGTCGAGAGCCTGTGCCCGGCAAGAGTCCTCACCTTGTTCAGGGCCCGCTACGTTCTCCTGGGTGCACGGGGAGAGACGACCAGTTTGTATCGGCGGACGCTTAGCAGACGCCCTGGCCGGGATCCCGCGTGGACGAATCCACCAACAATCTGTGGCCGACGTGAGTGCACCCCTCCAGACAATCTGGAGCTGAGAGGCCCGAAAAGCAAGAAATCTACAGGCATGGCGGGGAAAGGGTCTAAGGGCAGTGCCACACAGACCCGTATGGAGCGATACACATCCGAAAAATCATCCCCCTCCCCGGTGACGGGGAGAGACGCGGGGGGCAAACCGGCAGATGTCCCGGGAGGCAAGAGGGCGACGTTGGAGGACGTGATGCAGGCACTGGCCGTGCTACAGACGACGGTGGGGTCAATCTCCACGGATGTCACTCTGCTCAGAGCCGACCTCCACAAAATGTCGGAGACGGTCAAGGACATGGAGGTGGTCACCAAATCCCTAGTGGAAGATGTCTCCGAACTACAACAGGCTTGGGGAAGCTGGCGCAGGACAACAAACTGCTTCGTGGGAAGCTTGATGAGCAGGAAGGACGTTCCAGGCGGAACAACATCCGTATTATTGGCGTGCCGGAATCGGAGGGCACAAGAGCAATGGACCTGTTCGTGGAGAGCTTAATCACGGGAGAACTTCAACCGAAAGGACTGTCCGCCTTCTTCTCCGTGGAAAGGGCTCACCGCGTGCCGGGTGGTCAGCCGAAGCCGGGGGCGCCCCCACGGCCCATTGTAGCCCGCCTATTCAATTTCCGTGACCGGGACGCCGCCCTACAGGCGGCAAGAACTCCCCCCCCCCCTATTAAACTTCAGAGCTCTACTGTTGCCTTTTTCCCCGACTATACGGCAGATGTCGCACGCAGGCGCCGCACCTTCTTCGAGGTAAAAAAGGAATTGAGGTCACGAGAACTACCGTACTCCATGCTCTTCCCTGCAAAGCTTCGAGTAGTAGCAGAAAACAAAACCTGGTTCTTTGACAATCCAGAGGCGGTACAGGAATGGTTGGAGGGATGGAGACCGGGACGTCACCCCCGACGGACTAATCGACCGCCAAAGGGCCACAATGTGGGGAACCATCCGGACTCCCAGAAGACGGGAGGGGACATAGAAAGTGGAGCGTCTATGGGAGCAGAGGGCGGACTAGAAGAAAATGAGGACCAATAATCTCCTGGCTTCTATATTTTATTAGACTTATGATGCTGCATGCGCTCTTCCCGCCATTGGACACTGGGTGATGGACCTCCGAGGGTATGATTGAGAGGCCGATGGCAGCGGAGAGTCCCTCACCCCAACGCGCAAGTACACTGTTCTGGGGTTGGGATATGCACTCTGCTCAGTTGGGGGGGCGGGCAGTTTGGAGTCCGTGTAGCAGGGGGGCAGGGAGGGGGATGGGTAGAGGTATAAGAATGGTTAAAGTTTGGGACCACTTTTTCCTGCATGTTTTAGTTATGTATGCACACATGTTCATTGGTAAGACAACACGTGGGAGGCATCGCACGTCACTGGGACAGTCAAATGGCGGGAGGTTGGGAGGGGTCACTTCTGCCTCACACCCGTCTCCACATACTACCTCACTCATGGAGCGATGGCCCCGCGGTCTACAGTGCTCCCTCTGTTACAGTGGTGTGGGAGGTTATCCAACGGGCTCCCCCGGGCCCACCCACCGACTCTTCCCATGGCCAGGACTGATAATCACACCACACCAACCCCGCTGCAAATCATGTCATGGAACGTTAGGGGATTGGGCGACAAGATCAAGCGGGGCCTGGTATTGCAATGCATTAAGAGGCGGGGACCCACCTTGATTCTCTTACAGGAGACACACTTGTTGGGGGTGGCCACACGGGCATTGGATAGGAGAGGGTACCGTATGATAGCACACGCTGCTTTTACCTCAGGGTCTCGGGGCACGGGTATATTGCTGAGGAACTCCTCCCAATACATAGTGAAATCCACAAAAATAGATGATCAGGGCCGCTTCGCGGCAGTACATGGTCAATGGGAGGGGAGGCCGCTAAATGTGGTCTCGGTTTATATTCCGCCGGCGTTACACTCACTGGCCTTGCCGGACCTCGGCAAATTCCTGTTGGAACTTCCTGAAGGGGACTTGCTTGTGGGTGGAGACTTTAACATGACACTCACAGACACCCTCGATCGTTTCCCCGCACGTCCACGGGCAGCTGGCCCTAGCAGGCTGCAGAACTTTCTTGAAGCACAGGGGTTGGTGGATGTATGGCGTGCATTACACCCAGATCAGCAACAATACTCCTACTACTCAGCGACCCACAATAGTCTTTCGAGGATAGACTACTTTTTCACATTGAGTAACGGTCTCCTCAGCATTAGTGAGGCGACGATACAGCCGAGACGCATCTCGGATCACTCGCCAGTCACTCTGATCGTCACTTGCGCAAGCGCCAAACGCAAGAGAGTATTTCCGATCTATCCGGGATATCTTAAAGCTCCACTGGTCCACAAAGACCTGAAGACAGCGACCCGGCTCTACTTTGAGGAGAACCAGTCCTCGGTGGGCTCCCCCCTCAATATTGTGGGAAGCCTACAAAACGGTGCTCAGGGGTCAGGCTATTTCAGCGATAACGAATCACAAAAAAGCACACAGGAAAGAGGCATTGGAATTGGAGTTGGGCCTCGAGAGGGCCAACACTGCCCATATGGCAGACCCATCGGAAGACACACTTCATGACCTACATATACACCAGCGCCGCCTCAACGATCACCTGAGGCGAGTGACGATGGCAGACATTGCCGCAACCAAGCACAGGGTCTATGACTTAGGGGATAAAGCTAGTAAACTCCTGGCATGGCTGGACAGGACACAAGGGGGAGGTAGAAACATACTACAAATGACGGACTCTTGTGGCAACGTACACACCCGACCGGAAGATATAGTAGAAGCCCTGGCTGACCACTTCCATGAAGTGTACACTCCACCGATAGTGGTGACAGAAGACGAGGCCCGAGATGCCCTCGAGCAGGTCCCTCTTCCATCCTTGACGGCTGAGGCAGCCAAGGATATCGATGCCCCCTTAACGACTGACGAAATTAAATTGGCCATTGACTCCCTCCACTCGGGTAAGGCTCTGGGCCCCAATGGGGTACCCATTGAGTGGTTTAAAACTATGTCTGAATCCCTGAGTACGCCCCTTCTGCACATGTATGAGGAGAGTAGAATGAAGGGAATCTTGCCCGCAGACCAACGGATGGCGACTATCGTCGCTATCCCGAAATCGGGTAAGCCGCCCAACGACTGCAAATCATACAGGCCTATTTCCCTTTTGAACCCGGAAGCTAAAATAATAGCGAAAGTACTGGCAAACAGACTTATGCCATGCTTGAGTCAACTGATCCATCCAGATCAGTCCGGCTTCATGCCGCATAGGAGCACGGCCCTCAACCTTCGCAGGGTGCACGGAGTCGTGGCACGACTCTCACTGTTGCAAGAACCGGCAGCGATACTATCGCTAGACGCCAAAATGGCGTTCGACCTAGTAGAGTGGAGCTACCTCTTTGCGGTGCTGACGCGGATGGGCTTTGGCCCCGTCTTTATTTCTTGGATAAGGATGCTTTATAAGGATCCTATGGCCAGGATAGTAGCGAATGGCCACATTTCTCGGACCATATGTCTAGGTCGTGGTACGCGGCAGGGATGCCCACTCTCGCCTCTCCTTTTTGCTCTGGTCTTAGAACCATTGGCAGTCACTATTCGTACTACGCAACTTCTTAGGGGGATACGATGGGATTCGCAGTGGGAAGACAGGGTGTCCCTTTACGCGGACGATATGCTAATATACCTCACAGACCTAGAACGTAGTCTGCCCAATCTCCTAGCAATTTGCAACTCTCATGGGCGAGTATCAGGCTATACCATCAACTGGGTGAAGTCGATACTTTTTGAGCTCAAGGGGCCACTCCCGCCGCTGCCGGACTCTTGTCCACTGAGGATGGCTCCCTCATCCTTCAAATATCTGGGAATCCACATCACTCGAGATGGATCGGAGTTTGCAAGACTCAACTTGTTGCCTCTCTTATCCCGGCTCCGTAGCGATGTGCACCACTGGAAGGAACTCCCATTGACATTACTAGGCAGGGCAGCGTTATTTAAAATGATGGCCCTGCCGCGTTTTCTATACGTCCTTGAAATTGCCCCACATTTGATACCTGCCGATTTCCTACAGAAAGTGACAGCGCATATCTCAAGTTTGCTATGGTGGAACCGACCAGCTCGAATTTCGCATGCGAAGCTGACTAGGGGCTGGTACGATGGGTGCATAGCACTGCCCAATATCCAATTCTATTATTGGGCGGCCCAACTCAAGATACTAAACCAGTGGCTGCACGCCCCACAGGAAGACCCGGCATTCAAAGCAGACAGGGTACAACTGGGTACAAATAGCCTACTGGCACCTCTGTATCACCGAGGCATTGCGGCGAACCTCATAGGGCCCACTAAACATACCGTTCAACTGTGGTACAAGGCACAAGCGAAGTTACAATGGGGAGGGATCATCACAAAGCTCACGCCTCTGTGGGACACCAAAGCGCTGGGTCATTTACGATGCACTAGGGGCTTCACTCAGTGGGACAACATTGGGATATCGACTGTGGGAGATATGTGGAATGGAGAGGGAGTGATCTCATTCGCGACCCTTCAAGAACAGTACGACATGAGGGACAGCAAACTATATAGATACATACAGATAAGGCACGCCCTGCAGGCGGCGATCCCACTTGATACATCCCCACCGGAATCCTCCCCACCGGAGGACCGTCTACTCACAGATTTCATGCAGGAAGGGGCAACATCATTAACATACCGTAAAATACTCAATAATGTACCTGACCCACTGCAGAAGCTGAAAGACAAATGGGAAACCGATGTCGGAGACCTTGATGAGTCCGACTGGAATGCGGCCATGGCGTCTCCACGTGAGGCGGGTATATCATCTAAATTCCGCTTGGTACAACTTAAAATTTTACATAGGATTTCTTACACCCGCACAACACTACACAAACTACAGAGAGCAGATCACCCGTACTGTCTTAGGGGCTGCGGGGAAGAGGGCATGTTCCTACACACGCTTTGGGACTGCCCGCGCATTGTTTGTTTTTGGCAGCGAATACTACGCACTATCGCACAAACACTCCACACTTCACTTACACTGGACCCAAGGTTGTGTTTACTGAATATATGGGGGCCTACAGATCTTACTTTCTATGGGAGGGCGTGGACCACAATTGGACTTGTCACGGCCAAAAGGGATATCGCACAGAAATGGGGGACGGCGGATCTCCCCACGCTGGCACAGTGGATCAAAAACATGGATATGCTTATGTTGACGGAAAGGGCAGTCTATAAAACGAGAAATAACCCGCGCAAATGGAATGGAGTTTGGCAACCTTGGAACTCATACAGGGGAGATATTTGTGAGCCATTGGCAGGTGAGGACCTTGAAGGTTCTGATGACGAGGTAGATACTGATTAGGGGTCGAGCTTAGTGGGGGACAATATACGTGCACAGGGAGGGGCTGACCGCAAAGCGATGGGACTTGAGGGAGGAGGGAGGCGCGGGTGGGATGTGACTTTGAGAGGTTTGCACGATTGGTCCCATTCAGGAAGCCTTTGATACTGGATAACATGCCAAGAGTCACCCATTACCGTACTGATTCATGTGTGCAGTTTTGTTTTGTTTCACTTTTGGTTTAAGTTCAAAATAGGAACAGACGCAGAAAATATGAAAAGCAAATTGTATTTTCCCTGTGAAGCACATTCGGTCCGCGTGATCGATCATTATGTTGATAGAAGCCGTCTCTGCAACCAGATAAGGTTACGAGGTCTCTGTTTTGCTTACCTTTCTTTCATACGATAAACCGGCCTCAGGGTTGTAGGTATTTCTTTGTGCTGTGATGATACTGCTATATGACTTTGCAATAAAAACAATTTGAAAAAAAAAAAATCTGGAATATCCTAAAAATAAATCTTATACCTGCAAATCAGAGACATGCTGCAGTGAGATGCACAAGGCGGATATTGCAACAGAAACCTGAATTATCAACAAAGGAAAGGAAAATTAGATGGGGTAGGAGAGATAAATAGCAGCTCCGTGCGAAAGAGGATGTAATGCTGATCAGGTAAAATCTCACGCACTGGAGATGTCCGGATACAGCTGGGTGAAATGGACATGGGTTAAGTTCCACTACTTTTATTTTTATTATTAAATATCTCATTACAGTGTCAATGTTCTGTCACTTGGTTTTTGCAGTTAAAGGAAAGTCACAGTTGCTTTCCTGCAATCTTAGTTCTCCTTCAAACGAATCTCCATTCTCCATCATGAGCACTGAACTGTCCCGCCCATGAGCAGGACCCTACAGCACTTTGATCAAATCATTAATTTCTCCCCTTTCCATATGAAAAGCTAAAGCATCTCAAGTAAAAGCAATTCAGTAGCCTATTAAAAGTCTAGATTGGCGAAAGCAATTCATGTTTTTAAAACATCGCATTTTAAACTGAAATAGACAAATAAGATGACAAAAAAAACATTTTCTAAAAAGGAAATCAACGTAAAGGCCTTCCCCTTCCAGAGTTTTATATAGCGCAAAGTTGACCCAAAGGTATCGGGTATCAGAGCCATTTACATGAGACCCAGTTAAAACAATATATACACATAAGCTTCAGTCATGTAAGGGGTAGAAAACTGAAATTGCAGATTTTAGGGAATCTGAACCCTCCAGTATTCCACCATGCCCTGTCAGTGCCAGTCGCTCCACTTCCTTTTCCAGCTACTGGTGGCAATATTCTGAAAGTACTTGGAAAGCTTTCCATACCTTCTTTTAAAGTTTTTGACTTAACGTCCGTAGGGATATAGAACTTTGTTTTCTACTAAACTTTTTTTCGATTTCACAGATGCAATCACCTTAGAGATTTTCAAAATGAGATCCGATGGTTCCAGCTGCAACTATGTTAAAAGACTGAGAATTGCAATTGCCTCGGAGTGAGGAAGGAAACAAGGATGAAGCTTCAGGCATTTAACTATCAGTGACTAAAATCTATGTCAGCCTATCATGGGAAATAGCAAATTATCAAAGATGGGATAGAACTGTAAAAACAATTGACAATAAACTTAAAATGAAAAATGAAGTAAAATTACTACAATGAGTCAAATACTTAGTTCTTTGACTGTTGGGTTACTTTCTCAAGTTTTTGGGAATTGCTTGCACTTCAGACAGGATGGGAAAATGCATTACAAAAATGATTCGGTCACTACCTTTTGGAGCGTCCCACTCCTCTCACAGGCTCCAAATACATATATTCCCAAGGCAGAGCTCTGGTTTCTTCTGCCATGAATGGGTGAAGCATGGTGCACTGGGTGCTGTATTTAGAGGAACAGCATGAATGTCTTTAACTCTTACTCCATCACTCTTGCACTACCACCTTTACAACTGGATGGTAACCTAATTCTACAGCCTAAAAATTAAGGAAAGAGCACATGCTAGGGTATACAAGCAATGGAAAAAGTATTTATCAAAGGCAGCATGTTTATGGAAATATGCATCCAGAACTTAGTACTTAGAAAAGGTACGTGCCATACCAAAAGGCTGCCGTGGCATTAGGCACACCTTTAGAAATTGATTGACACAGTCTTCATCTCTGGTGGAATGAGCATGAAGACTTGGAGGCAGTTGAACACCTTAGTTCTTAGGCTGCTCCTGAAAACAGACTGCGCCCATATGGATCACACATTTTGAAGGAAATCTTTATTTTCCAGTAGAACTGATGACTGGAAAAATTCAGATTTTGTAATGTTCCTTCAGTTGATGAACATGATCATGCTTACAAGACTTGAATAATTACTTCCTGGCACAGCTTCAATTCCGTCAAAACCTTTAGAATAGATAGGGGGCTATTCTAAGCATAAATTACAATTAAATGCTCTTGAAACAGTGAGGTGAACTGGACGGTATGGACTTTAGAAACTAGCTGTGAGAGAGAAGGACTAGTTTTGAGAACCGAACAAGCCTTGGCCAGGATGAGGATGTCCAATGTGTTGGAATTAATAAACAAGAGGCAAACTATGGACACAGATGATTACCCTCTGTGACAGCAAGAACTGACAAAAGATATCCCCCAACTTAGATGATGGCCTGGACATTTATGAGAAATATGGCACAATAATAGAGCATCACCTAGATAATCTAATGACATTTTGAAGTGTAGTTTGAGACAATGGGGACCCCCTACATGCAAAAATGAACTTGCTAGCTGTAGGGAAATTGACATTAAAAGGAGAAAAAGAAGCTAGAAGCAAGTGTACAGTAATCAGAAATTACAAATTTCAGAACATAACAATGATACATAAGACATTGTGCATTGTTATAAGGTGATGACCATGACCATGTTGAATTATTTATTATCAAAAACGTGTTATTTTAGTTTTAAGTTATTTTATTTGTTTTATCTAAATATCAAAACATTTTCAACTTATGCTAAATAGTTGAATTGTCAATACATAGACAACAGAACAACACAATCGTGTATCCATGAAAAAACAGTGCAATTGATCTATACAAGTAATCAGATCATTTGTTTCATTGCACGTTAATAAAGCTCTTAAGTGCGTACTGAAATTATGTGCTATATAGTTCCCTCGATCTTCAATGTTGGCTCCTAATTATGCCATGCTATATGTATGTTTGCATCTCAAGGTAACTGATCAAAGGAGCTTCATTAAACTGAATGAATACATAAAAATTAAAATACTTAGGACTCTGAATACTAGACACTTCACAGTGTTTTCAGAACAGCGTACAGAGTCCTTAGTTTTTGAATTTTTATTTATTTATTCAGTATAATAAAGCTCCTTTGATCAGTTACTGTGAGATGCAGACACTTAAGAGCTTTATTAAATTGAATAAATAACTTTTTTTAAACTAGCATTAAAAATGCAATAGGTCTCTTATTTGTTTAAGTTCGAGAGTTTGGCTTTGCTAATGGTATTGCATTTTAGGTATGTGTTATTGAGGGTATGGATGTGAGGTGTAGTGGAATTGTGTGTTTTGCATTGTAATTGATTCACAATGCTACACAGCTAACAGAGTTAGAAGGAGAAGAATGTGTGAAGTTTTGGGAAGGAGAGTGAGGAGAAGAACAGCATGAGGGATAATGAAGGAAAGTGAGGAGGAGAGTAACATGAGGCAAAAGAAAGGAGAGTGAAGAGAGGAGTATGAGGGAGAAGAAAGAGTGAGGAGGGTGAGGGTAAGAAGCAGACAGTGCAGGGTGAGTCCATAGGGGCAGATGACAGTGGGTGAGCGCATGGGGTAGGCACTTCTGAATCTTGACGGAATAAAGATAGTGATCTACTCGTGAGATTAGCTTGTGCTAATGTGCTTAGAACAATGACCAGTGAGCTATTGTGGGCGTGAGAGAAACCTTTAGTTAGAGTTAGTAAAGCAATTAAAAATATATTCACTCTTGCCCTATTTGAAGCCTCTGAAAATGGAGTACCTGAAAAAACGGTGCTGCCCGTGACCCCCCGAGTGCTCTGGGCGTAACAGGAACTCCAAGGGGGTTGGGGGGAGGGAGAGGAAGACGTCCGCGCTTTGAAGGAGGGGGCGCAGACTCACCTTGTTCGTGGAACGTTGTTTTGTGCATGGGAAATCTTTTCTTTTGCCTGATGTAGTATTTGCGGTGGCCGCCGGGTGGTGGAAACGGAGGGAGGCATTTGCAGGTTGAAAAATGCAGCTTTGGTTGAGTGCCCGTTCCTCTTTCCTGCTCTGCCGACGAGTAAACTTGGGTGTGGGGAGACAAGCAGGACCTTGTGGCACCTCTCGCTCGTTGGTTTGTGCTGGGGTTGTGGGTTTTGATGTTTGTCTCTTTTCCGTTCTATTGCGTGGAGGGCTGAAGGCCTTGCTAGTGGGAAATTTGTTCCTATGAGAAAAATCATTTATTTTGGCCTGCAGCAGTGCTCGCGGTGGCAGCCGTTTGGTGGAAATGGAAGTAGGCTATTTTGTTTAGAAATGCAGTTTTGGTGTGTGCCCGTTTCTCGTCACTGCTCTGCCAGCGACAATCTCGGATGCGGGCATGAGCAGGACCTTGTGGCTGGTGGTGTCTGTAAAGGGCTGTGTTGGGCCCTAGGCCCTCATGCTGGCAGGCACACAATCACTGACGCAGGACACACTGGAGGTCTGGTGCAACTGGCCCAGAGCACGTGGGCTCGGCCTCTTTTATTAGTACTGTCTCACCCGACCAGTGACATCAGTGGTGGGTGGGTGTTCAGTGTAGATACAGGCTCAGCACTAGAATGCTGACTTGTGCAGGGCATTACATCCCTTCCCAAATTGGTTAAAAAATAAACCGAACAGAAAAAGTCCAAGAACCTGTGGGGGACAGAAAACACAGAAAATAACATTGGACTTGCGTTTTCAAAATGAGTCTCTTTGGCTGCTTGCAAACCGCAGGCAGTATAGTTCTTGTATTCTGGACTTGCAGTTCTCGGAGGCACGGTCCGCAGTTGTTCGGCGGGTTCTTTCTTTGTCTGTGCTGTGTGTCTGCTGTTTCTCAGCCCTGCCTTTGCTTCGTTCCGTTGGTGATGAGAGATAACTAGATGACGTGGGTGTCGACAGTCTTCTGGTTTAGTTCTCTCTTCTGGCTTCGTGATATTTTTCTGGGCAGGCTTTAGTGTTGACTCTTGGCAGGTGAATAGAGTAGGTGCACACATCCCTCTCACTAGGATGTCCCTCTCTCCGGTATTCCTCTCTCACCAGATATCCGGGAGGACCTCTTTGCCAGGCTTCCACTGGACTGGTGTTTTCGGTCGTGTTGCTCCACCATAGCCTTCGGGCCGTGAGCGGGGCGCTCCACGAGCCTCACCGTCGTGTCCTAGTTCCACCTGAAGGTTGAGTTGTCGACTCTCTTCATTGCTCGCGAGGCTTTCATCCTCTTGGGTCCTGCAGACGTGCATCGGTAGACCTGTCTCCCGTGCGGGACTTGCTGCCACCAGAGTCCCTCGAGGCCTCTGATTCTGGTTTGCCACGGGCTGGTGCAAGGTGGTCAGGTCCTCAGCTTCCAAAGTCCTGAGTAGTCTCGCCGTCCAATCTTCCGCTCAAACCCCAGAGGTAGATGTCGCCAACCGTCTAGTTTGCTCTCTCCTGCGATCGCCATGTGGATGGATGGCTCGTAGGTGGTTGTCTTTGGTCTGCGCTGCCGGTGCTCTTGCCAGGCTTATCTTCCTTTGCACTCAGGTGTTCCAGTGCTTGTCACCTTGCTTCTTTCCGCAGGGGCGGCTTCTTCTTGCAGTGGCAGCGTGCCATTCCGATTTCTCCTTTCTTCCTTTCCTGGGTGGCGGTGTGCCACTCCGATCTTCCTTCTTCTCTTCTTCTCACGACGTACCCTGGTCCCCTTTTCTTCATCTTCTCTGGCCAGTCTTCCCCATGCAGTGCGCGCACTCTGCACGTGTCATCCTGGTCTTGTCCTAGTCCTAGGACACTGTCTTCTTGTCACTCACTTCCAGGGTTAGCATCGCGACCATTTCTACTGTTCCTTCTTCCTTTTCATTTTGGCGTTACGCCCTTCTTCTCCTTGTTCCTTCTTGCGACGTGATCTGGTCACTGTACTGCCTTGGCCTTCCCAGCCAGTCTTCTCCAGGTAGTGTGCACTCCAACTGTTTCTCTCTGTTCTGGGCATGGCTCTCAGACATTGGTCTTTTCTTCTAGTGACTGGACCGGTTGTCGCTATCTTCTCAATTGCTTCTTTTCTTTCCTTGGCGACCATGCTGGGTGGTCGGCTTTCACCTTAGGCATGAGTCGTCATGCTGTGCTATCTTTTCCTGGTTGCTATTCACCTTCGGCATGAGTCGTCATGCTGTGCTATCTTTCTCCTGGTCGCTATTCACCTTCACGGTGTTTTTGGCGTTGGCGCGTCGCGTCACTTTGGCGCTCCTGATTCCTGGCACGTTCCGGCACAGTGCTGCGCGGTCCTGTCGTGCGGGTGTGGAATTCTTGCACTCCTGTCGCATTCCTGCGCGGTCTCCTGGCGTCTTCCTCACGCTTTCTGGAGAGTACCAGCGCTGTCTCCTGGCGTCTTCCTTGCGCTTTCTGGAGAGTACCTGCGCTTCCCTGCGCTGTCTTCTGGCGTCTTCCTTGCGCCTTCTGGTGAGTTCCTGCGCTGTCTCCTGGCGTCTTCCTTGCGCTTTCTGGAGAGTTCCTGCACTTCTGGCGTCGCAGTGCTGACCTTCGTTCCTTGCTCTCTTCTTTGAGCACTTTGGGCAGTCCTGGTGCTTTCTTGCGTTTGACTACTGTCACTGTCTTTTCACTTGCGCAGCTCCTGGTCGTGTCGCACTCTAGATCCTCCTCTTACTCCTTTGGTGCCTGCCGTGTGGCGTTGCTGCGCCACGTTTGCGTTGCTGTGTGGCGTTGCTGTGCCAGTCCTCCTTGACTTTACTTCAGGGTTGGCTTGTCGACAACGCTGTTCCTTTCTTCTGTGCTTCTGGCACAGTCTTCTTTTATCCTGAGGAAGTTGCGAATTGACGTGACGTCTCAATCTGTGAGGGATAGTATTCTGCGCAGGTCGTCCTCCCTGTAGATATGCTCACCGCAATGTCCCTGCGCTGTCGCCTTTTATCTTGGACACTCTTTAGGATGTGCCGCATGTGCAAAAGAGGGAGAAAAGAATTGGTTCCGCTCCATGGTATACGGCTGAGCTTCGCCTGCTTAAAAAAGGATGCAAAAAATTGGAGAGGGCTTGGAGGAAGAAATTTGAGGTAAATAGGCGAAAGGAATATTGGGTAGCGATGCGGGGCTATAAAGCTGCCCTTCGACTGGCGAAAGCCCAATTTTTTGAGGAACGCATACGATCAGCATCAAATTCCTCTAGGGAAACCTTTAAAGTGGTGCAAGAACTCCTTAAAGTTCCCGAACCGGTAGCCACACATGACAATCAGAAGTGTAAGGAGTTGGCAGACTTCTTTCACACTAAAATAGAGAGGATACTTAATTCCCTACCTCAGAATACACGACCCCAGCTAACCCAGGAAGAGTATTCCTACACCCAGCCGAGAGAGCGATCTATCTTTCTAGATACTTTCGTCCCAGTTTCAGAGGCTGAAACACTGAAAGCCTTTGGCTCCATGAAAAGTGGCTCCCCCATGGATCCGGTCCCTATTAAATTTTTAAAGCAAGTAGCAACCTCCATTGTGGCTCCCATCACGGATTTGATGAATGCCTCTTTTTCCCCGGGCTTGGTGCCACCAAGCTGGAAAACAGCAGTGGTAAAGGCACTGTTAAAAAAGCCTAATTTGGACATGGAGGAATTGGCAAACTATAGGCCTATATCTCTGTTGCCAGGCCTCAGCAAAATTGCTGAGAGGCTAGCAAATTACCAATTGTCAAACTTTTTAGAGTCGAATGGTCTGCTCCGAGACTCTCAGACCGGTTTTCGTCCAGGCCAGAGTACTGACACGGCCCTCCTGGCAGTCGTAGAAGAATCCAGACGCATCATGGATTCGGGAGGATCAGTGGCAGTGATCCTCCTGGACCTGAGTGCGGCGTTTGACACCGTGAATCACCAGGTATTGATTCAGCGACTGTCAGAGGTGGGTGTGGCAGGGGCCGCCTTGAAGTGGCTGAGATCATTTCTTGACGGTCGTTCATACCAGGTTTGGGAAGGCAGCAATCGGACTACATCTATCCCCCTCCAGTGGGGTGTGCCACAGGGCTCCTCCCTGAGCCCGACATTGTTTAATGTTTACATGGCCCCCCTGGAGGATGTGGTGGCCCCTTACAACATCAAGATCATCAGCTATGCTGATACTCAGTTAGTGGTCGCCCTTCCTCAACTGGTAGATAACCCCGATTTGTTGCACTCATGCCTGGTGGAAGTTCATACCTGGATGGACGAATCAGCTCTTAAGCTGAACGGCTCTAAGACAGAGATTATGCTTTTAGGGAATAAAGCTCCCTCATTGCCATTGACCTGCTGGCCGAGCTGTATGGGCGATCTCCCCAATATGAAAGAGGAGATTAAGAGCTTGGGGGTTTGGCTGGAACAAGATCTTTCATTCAGGACCCAAGCCAAAAAAACGGCAGGAGTGTGTTTTGCCCTGCTACGTGCAGCTCGTAAAATCTTTCCGCTTCTCCCCTTTCCATCGAGGAAGCTGTTGATTCAGGGGCTTATAACATCTCGCCTCGACTATAGTAATGGCCTTTTTTTGGGTGTCCTTGAATCTACCTTTAACAAACTACAGCAGGTCCAAAATGCGGCGGCCAGACTGCTCATGGGCATTCCCAGAACTGAGTCAGCTAGACCTGCTCTCAAGGCATTGCACTGGTTACCAGTGCGTGAAAGAGTAAAATTCAAGGCACTTTGCATGGCCCACAAAATTCTTCAGGGTACAGGACCACCTATTTTAAGGAATCTGGCAGTACCTTACAAAGCAAATAGACCGCTGAGATCCGACCAGAATCATCTCCTCCTTGTCCCCAGAGTAAACAGAGCGCGCACGGGCGGGAGAAGATTCTCGGTAAACACAGCTACGCTTTGGAACTCCTTACCTTTAAAACTTCGCGCCGAGACCGGTACTTTGCGTTTTCGCAAAGGTCTGAAAACATATCTGTTTCCTGCGTGATTGGTCCTGACTGACTGACTGTTTTATCTGTTGAAGTTCTGTTCAAGCGCTGGGATGCCCTAGGGTAACTGCGCGCTATATAAAATTTTAAATAATAATAATAATAAATAATAATGTGCGGTGCTCCCTGTTGCTCTTTCACATGCTCCTGATGCTTTTGCTGCGCACTCCTCACGGTTCCTTAGGTGCAAACCTTGCAGCCTCCTTGTGCTCGGACTCCTGTCAGTAGATGACAGCAGCCTAGCCTAGAATTGTCCCCGAGCACCCTCAGTGCTCTCCAGGCATTGTGCTCTGATCTGCTGCCCTGTATCTGATCAACGGGTGCATTGCTGCGAGTTGGCCACTAGGTGGCAGGGCCTTGTTTTCCAGCTCGAGTCAGTGTGTGCTCCTAACGCTGTAGATCTTGCGCTTGCTGGGACCCGTGGGGGGGGCTGCTCCTGTCCTGCCTTCTGCTGCAGTGTTTGTGCTCACTGCTCAGTGCCCTCGTGAAAAGAGCACCTTCGATGACGGCCACTGCTCGCACCGTTTTGCGTGGACCCTTTTTGGTAGGTCTTTATTGTTATTTTTATCATTATTGTCCTTTGTGTTTGGGACCCTCGCTGTATCGTGCTCCCAGCAGCGTTCCGCTCACTTCTGCGTTGCAGCCGCATACGCTGCACTTTACACATTCCCTTCACAGTCTAAGGGGTGGGGTTTGTGTGTGTGAGGGGGCGGCATGCTTTGGTTGACTGCCACAGAGGGACATATTATACAGAACAGAGGACCCTAGTAAATTTAGGATCAAACATAAAATAGACATACACTAGATAGTACATATGTCCTTTGTCCAGCCGGACAGGAATTTATTTTTTGGAATATCAAGTATTAGTTCATATAGCAAACATTTATACACAAGTGGGCACAGCCTGGGACCCACAACGAACAAGACAAAACAGGAGAGAGCAAATTATGCAAGGACGTTCAAGGCGGTCTGTACTAGTATTCAGTTTTTCACAGACTTAGATTCATTTTAGCGGACCATTGTAAAGCATAATATGACTTTGCAACATACATATGGTGCTTTTAGGGTCGACGACGTTTCGATGCAATCTAGGGTACATGCATCATCATCAGGACAAAAAGTTAAATACACATTTCATGTTTGTCTTGAGAGCACATTCATAGCCTCTATGACATTTTTACATAATGGCTGGGAGAAAAAAAGTTGGGGGAAAAAAAAGACATAAATCAGTTTAGCGTTAATAATCAAGTATGCTAGGCATGATACTAAATCACATTGTGTGAATGGATGCACTTAAAAGTGAGGGGGTGAACCAAATGCGAGAGAAAAAGGGGTTATTACATCTGTGAATAAAATTTCTCATTTGGTGAGTGAAGGCACTATCTGGTGAAAAGTTTGTTTCTCATGTATCTCTGCATGCCGATCGTCATTTGTATATCCATGCTTTTGAAACGGAAATTAAATTAAATACTGCTGAGTTCAGGTGACAAACCGTGGCGTGGGAAAATAAAAACTATTCGGCGCAGTGACAACTATTCGTCGCAGTGATTTCTCGTGCACAGGACAATTGGGAGTAATATACCTGCGAGTGGGAACACGCGCGTTTCCGATCAAAAGGAGCATGAATTAGGGTATGTACTTCTCTGAATCTGTTGAAACGAATAGGAAAGAATTTTAGGTATGCCGGAGGCCGCCTGGAATTACACACGCTAGTCCCATAATAGTGGATTGTATACTCACTAAACTTATCTATTCAGGTTGGTGCACCGCGAAGGGTGAGGTAAAAAACTGCGGGGAGAACCGAGAGTTATTTTAGTGGGAGGAATATTTAGGTGAAGCATTATAGTGAATCCGCGATTTACCCGTGATTCAGGCTCGACTTACGTATTGTAAAGGAGTCCAATGTATACGTGCACGGCAGCGCAATGCTCCGGCGTATAGTGGGTTCTGAGGAATAAAAACGGAATATTTAGCTATAAAGATTTATTTCGGGCACTGGAGTGCTCCAGGATACCAAGCAGAGAGCTCTAGTTACTTACTTGAAAACGTCCTGCTCGATGGCACGACGGATGGGGTTCTGGCAATGATGGCTGCCGGGAAATGGGCTGGGCGGGGTATTTGAAGATTATAGACATGGAGATGGGACTCCCAGTAGGGTTGGAGCGGTGGCCATCTTAGAATGGGGAATTATCCTGAAATGGAATAGGCACCTTAGTACATCAGACCTCATATTCAGGGGTGGATTGGTCGGGTTTGGGGTATTTTCAGCGCAAGCCCAAAGTTTGGGGCAAGGCTTGCCGCAGGGGTGGTCATAGAGGGAACTGAGAACAGTAAGTGAGTGAGCAGTGCAGATTAAAAAACCAGTGACATGTGAATTAATATACAAACTTTAAAATTCACACAATGTTACATTGTAATCCATATTTACAGGGGGGGGGTTTGGAGTCGGTTAATATTGGTTAAATGCAAGGCATTACAATAATGAGGTCCAGTCCTCAACTCTATTCAAGCCAGTTCGTATACTGTCCGTTCTCAAAATCCAATGGAGCTCTTCTTTATTCATGATTTGGGCCCCTCGCTGTATCGTGCTCCCAGCAGCGTTCTGCTCACTTCTGCGTTGCAGCCGCATACGCTGCACTTTACACGTTCCCTTCACAGTCTAAGGGGTGGGGTTTGTGTGTGTGAGGGGGCGGCATGCTTTGGTTGACTGCCACAGAGGGACAGCATGCTCGCTTGTTCTCTGTTCGTCCCAACTCCGACTGGGACACCGGCCGTCTCTCTTTCTCTTCCCGCGCTGCAGGCGGGGGCGGCTGGAGCTGCTTTTACCGGCTGCGGGCCGGGTGCTAGGTTTCTCGCTTCCCCACCATCTTCTCCTCACCGCGACAGCCACACGCAGTGCAGGGGTGACGGCGCTGTACAGCGGGTGGGCTCCGCTTGATTTACTTTCACTTTCCCCCCTCAAACGCGGCAGCTCTTCACCTCGCTCGTCGCGCTGGGCGGGGGACAGGGGACACTTCGGGCAGGCCGCGGGTGGGCTCCGCTGGCGCTGCTTCCATTCAATATCTTTCACCCTCGCCGCGGCCGCCTCTCGTCACACGCGGCGCGGCGGGGGGACAGCAGACTCTGCAGGCAGGCCGCGGGTGGGCTCCGCTGGTCCTACTTTCATTTCAAAGTCAATTTTTTCGCCCGCATTACGCCCAGGCGGGGCGCCTGACCATGCGGGTGGGCTCCGCTTATCATTACAGTCACAGGGGGTCGCTTCAGGCTAGCGCGGCCCCCTCCCAGGCATTCACAACGCCCGGGCTCACCTCCGGCTCGGCTGACGGTGACGGTGACTTCAACGCGGGTGGGCACCGCTTGTCTCACTCTTCACTCCAGGCAGGGGGGCACACACACCGGGCACGGGGTGAGATCACCTCTTCCTTCTCCTCAGGGCCCGAGGCTCTTGACACGCCTCGTGGCCCTCACGACGGCTGGCTGCTTTCTTCGGGGGTGTGCCTACACTGCTGGCAGCTCTCTCTTCCCCTTTTCCTCAAAGTTTTTCATGTAGCTGGCACGCATGGGCACAGCTCCGCCTCGTCGCCAATGTAAAGGGCTGTGTTGGGCCCTAGGCCCTCATGCTGACAGGCACACAATCACTGACGCAGGACACACTGGAGGTCTGGTGCAACTGGCCCAGAGCACGTGGGCTCGGCCTCTTTTATTAGTACTGTCTCACCTGACCAGTGACATCAGTGGTGGGTGGGTGTTCAGTGTAGATACAGGCTCAGCACTAGAAAGCTGACTTGTGCTGGGCATTACAGTGTCTACTGCTCGTTGTTTTTGGCTGGGATTGCGGTGTTTAAATTCTCCCATTTGGCACTTTGTTGGGTAACAGGCTGAAAGTCTTTGCAAGATGAAAGCCGCTATATTAGAATGACGGCACTCGCGAGTCACATTTTAACATCAAAGGGCGGGTACCGCGATAGCTTCAGAAGTAAAGCAATCGGAATAAAGTGTGCATTTTTTTCGACTGCTTTACTTTGCAGCTATCGCGGCACCCATGCTTTAGCTTTACATGTTAAACTCTCCCTTTTGGCGCTCTGTTGGGTAATGGGCTGAAAGGCTTTGGAAGATGAAAGCCGCTGTATTAGAATGACGGTACTCGCGATTTACATTTAAACATCAAAGAGCGGGTGCCGCAATAGCTGCAGAAGTAAAGCAATCTTAAACAAGTTGCGTGCACGTCACATCATAGCTCCTCCCACGGCCTAATGGTGTCTACTACGCGCTAGACACCAATAGGCCATGGGAGGAGCTATGCGCACACTTCGGGCCAATTGCGTGCAGTCTTTTACAATAAGACGCACGCAAAGGCCAATGGGGGAGCTGAAAAGGAAACGCACGAACGTGTGCGATTCCTAGGTGACTGCTGACTGCTGAAACCCCGTTGTTCGATTACTAAATGCCTCGCGCTGCGAAGCACTGCTACGCAGTGCAACGCTATCCGCAAGACCTAAAAGGGACTATAAACACTAGACACTTCACAGTGTTTTCAGAACAGCGTACAGAAGTAAAAAAAAAAAAACGGTTTAATAGAAGACTTGGATCTTTTATATGACAGGTTCAACCAAATCAGGAACATCCAACGAACTACTAAGACCGGAAACTTATGGCTATATCTCTATCAGCACTCTCCTGATATAGAAATAGAAAAAGTTGAGACGGTCCCCTGATGAAGGCGCCAGCCTTGCCATTGGTTATAGTTTATCTGGATCTCCCTTCTTGTACATAAGGTAAAATGAAACAAATGATCTAATAACTTGTGTAGATCAATTGCACTGTTTTTTCATGGATACATGATTGTTTAGTAATGTTCTCTATGTTTTGACAATTTGAACTATTTAGCATAAGTTGAAAGGAAAAGGCTACTTACCAGTATGCATCTGTTCTTGGCATGTAGAGCTGCAGAGATTCACACTACTGCATAGATGGCCATCTGGTGTTGGGCTCGGATGCTTGCACCTTGTTGTTGTCTTGGAAGTAGTCTTTTGTAGTCACAAGATAGGGGACTCCTCCCTTGGGTGATATTGCGCATGGGCATCGACTCCATCCTCAGACTGTTTTTCACCATGAAGGGAAATGATGGAGTTAGTAAGAAATGTCCATGTGAATGTATCGAATTAAGATAATACTGGAACAGATACAGGTTCCGGGGCGGCGGATGGGCGTATGAATCTCTGCAGCTCTACATGCCAAGAACAGATGCATATTGGTAAGTAGCATTTTCCGTTCGAGGCATATGAGCTGAAGAATTCATACTACTGCATAGACTGTACAGCAGTGTCTCCCATAGCGGTGGCCACCTGTATCCGTTGCAGTAGATTGAAAAAGTGTCTTAACAGCAGCTTGGCATACAGAAGCCTGTTGCTTTGCCTGCACGTCAACACAATAGTGTGTGGTGAAGGTGTGTGTTGTAGACCATGTTGCTGCCTTACAGATGTCATCTAAGGGAATGTTCCCTAAGAATGCCATGGAAGCCCCTAGTTTGCGTGTTGAATGCCCTCTAGGGGGAATTATTAATGTGTGCTTAGCCTTTGGGTAGTATATATGAATGCATTTGACTATCCACCTAGCAATCCCAGCTTTGGAGATGGGGTGTCCTTTATGAGGTGGTGAGAAAGCTACACAATTGTTTTGTCGTTCTAAAGGGCTTAGTTAAGAGTGTGAAGAGCTCTCTCTGCTACAGAGTCCGGGTTTTGGAAAAACACTGGTAACTCTATGGATTGGTTAAGATGAAAAGCAGAGATTACTTTGGGAAGGAATTTTGGATTTGTTCTGAGAACCACCTTGTTGCGATGTATTTGTAAGAATGGTTCTTGTATGGTTAAAGCCTGGATCTCACTTACTCTCCTGAGAGAGGTATTTGCAACTAGGAAAGCTACTTTCCATGTAAGGAACTGCAGTTCACAATTGTGTAGAGGTTCAAATGGGGGACCCATGAGCCTGGTAAGGACAATGTTTCGATTCTGTGTCAAGACCGGAGGCGAGGATTATGCTCATTCTTTCTTCGCCTTTATTAACAAATTTTCCACAACAGCTCATCATAAATTTAATAAACTACATTTCCCATAAGCAGGGAAAAGAAAACAACAGTCTCTTTACAGTCCTTCCACGCTGTCAATATCCTTCAGGCAATAAATCATGCTATCACTTCCTGTCCTTCCTTTCTCGTCGGTGCTCGGCAGCTCGAGATAGGTGTTTTTTCTGTCTCTCCATGGTTGTGTGCTTGCGAGCGTTTTTTATGGTGGGATTCTGTTGTAACTTGCGTTTTTATTTACAGATTCCCTGGTTTGACCGCGCGAACGCTAGTGCGCTCCTTACGCGGTTTGTTTCTCCACGGTTCGGGGCCGCGGTGCGGTCCTCCGCCCGACAGAGGGCGCTTTGGGGGCGACGCGACTGGTGCACAGGAGAGCGCTTTCTGTCAGTCAAACCTAACGCGCTCCGGTCACTGTTCAGGTCCGCGCTCGACTTTTCTGCCTGCTAAATCGCCCAGCGGTAGACTGGGTCTGTATCAATATCGTTCCCCTTTTATGCTGGTTCACGCCCGCGCTGCGGGTCGGTAGTGGTGCGCTGCACCTTGGGGTTTCCCATTTGCACGCCCAGTAACTCGGGTAGGTATCTTTGGTGTGGACTTGAGTTACTGCCACACGGACACCTGGGGCAGGCAGTACTGGTCCCATTGTAGGTTTTGGGAGATTTGGTGTCCCAGGGGTTGACAGCCCTGCCAGAACCTTTGCCTCTGGCAGTTAAAAGTTGTCTGAGAGCCCCTCAGTTCAATTTACTCGCCTTGTGCGGGGTGGTTGTTCTGGGGTTACCCAGCTTTTTCTGTAGCACTTGTGCTAGTCTGTTAATGATGGATAACACAGCGGAGCAGAGCTACTATGAGGAGCTATGAGCTATTATGAGGAGGAAGACTCCTTAGCTTACCTGCAGTGGGATGACTATTTGTATAATAAAATTGATGATTCCATCTATAGGGCAGTCACGGAACTTATAACTCCCATGGAGCAACACCTGGCTTACAAGATAGAGCATAGTGCCAAGGTAGGCCCCCTCAACGCGGGACCTTCCCCTGCGGGGGCGGTCGGGCCAGCACGGGTAGAAGGTGAGGGCCCCCCTCCTCCCAAGAAAAAGTGTGGAGATGGGGTTGATTCTGGCGCGTTTGAACGCCTTAAGCAGGCATTCCTTGAACATACTGCTCCTATTGTCGTTCCTCAACAGCCTACCCCACCATCAGAGGCCACCCCACCAGACTCTCCTCCTTCCCAGCAAGGGGTACTCCGTACGATGAGGCAGGCTCCTCAAGATCTTGGAGGCCTTCGGCATCTATTGACCCTCCGAAGACAGGCATATCGGATATGCTGGACCCCAATGACATAGTGCACCCTAGGTCAGCGGAATGGGTCTCCGCTGCGAAGGCAGCATTGTATGTGGCGTCTCGCCTTAGGAAGCCCTTGGAATATGAGGCAAGGAGTAGGTTGAGGGCGGAGTGTCCACGTCGAACTCTGGCTAGTAAGGTGTCGCTAACCCTGGAAATAGAGGGAAAGATGGCCACGTTCCTGGCGAAGTTTATAAAAGACCCTAAGAAAGGGATAGAGCGGTAGTGGCGTGCATGCCAGGACAAGTTGCTGGATGCCATTGGTCCAATGACTAAGATATTGGACATGGCAGAGGAGTCCCATAGTTTGGGTACCCTTATCGACCCTAAGGTTCTGTCCGCTTGGGCTCAACGCGCCATCTGTTTTATGGGGAACGCGAACTGCGCTCTTTCGACAGAAAGGCATAGGTCACTTCTGATAAAGGTGGATCCTAAGTTGGGCGACCTGGCCTGTTCGGAGGCAGGAGCATCGGCACAGGGAGGTTTGTTTGGCGAACCTTTTATAAAGGAACTTGGTAAATTCGTCGCAACATTCACCTCCCTGGAAAAAGCGCAGGCGAACATAAAAAGGATCTTTAGTCCTCAGGTTTTCCGCGGGGCCGGTCGGGGCAGGAGCAGCCCGCCTGGCCGAGGACAGAATCAGCAGCCCTCCGGACGTGGCCAGTACCAGACGGACCAGCGGTTTACTAATTTCTACCCCACAAGAGGGCAGCGTTTCCGCTGACGGGGAAGCTACAGATGGAGGTGCAAGCGGTAAGTGTCTTACCAGCAGGGCAGTTGCGAGTGGGTGGCAGGCTAGCCCTATTTTTACCCGCTTGGGAAGCTCTTACCGGAGACGCTTCGGTGCTTCAGATGGGAAGGGGTTTCCAAATAGAATTTTTTGGGACTCCCCGACAAAGTGTTCGGCCTCGGCCGATGGTATTTGGGGCGGCAGACGCAGCCATGGTGGAAGTAGAGGTAGCAAATTTGCTCCGGAAGGGAGCGGTGTGTTGCACCGAGGTTCATCCTACGGGGTTCCTCAGCAACATCTTTTTAGTGGACAAGACAGATGGCGGTCGGAGACCGGTCATCAACTTGAGGGAATTCAACGAGTGGCTGGTGCACAAACATTTCAAGATGGAGGGCATGCATCTGCTCGGGGATGTCTTCCAGCCACTCGATTGGATAGTGCGACTAGATCTGAAGGACGCGTACCTGGTGATACCGATCTTCCCTCCGCACAGGAGATTCCTCCAATTTCTTTGAAAGGGTCAAGCATATGAGTTTTGCTATCTTCCGTTCGACCTTTCCTCGGCCCCTTGGTGTTTCACCAAGGTTCTCAAACCGGCGATCGAATACTTGAGGGCCCGAGGGGTCCGGTTGATCATATACCTGGACGACATTGTCATTTTGGCCCAGTGTCCTGTACAAATGCGGGTTCATCTCCAGACAGCGGTGACCTTGCTTCAACGGCTGGGGTTCGTGATCAACGAACAGAAGTCCCTCCTGTCACGACCCAGCGGGCTTCATTCCTGGGGTTTGTGATAGACTCGGTTTCGTCCACGCTCAGTTTACCTTCCAGGAAGGTGGCGAAGATTCGTCACGAGATTCGTCAAACCCTGGCCAAACAGAGGACTTCCCCCTGCGGCAGATCGCTCGCCTGGTGGGTCTTTTCTCAGCCTCTATTCAGGCAATCTTCCCGGGTCCGCTGCATTACAGGGCCCTGCAGCGCCTGAAAGGGCATCACTTACGGAAGGGCCTAACCTACTCCCAAGTGGTTCCGCCTACGGACGAGGTGCGAGAGGAGTTGGAGCAATCTTCGGTTCTGCTCCCGACTTGGTGATAGAGTCAGACGCAAGCCGGTCCGGCTGGGGAGCGCGGTGTGGGCAGTTCTCCACAGGCGGAAGCTGGTCTCCTCAAGAACAACAGCTTCATATCAACTGTCTAGAGCTCCTTGCGGGCTCCTTTGCAGTTCGGTGTTGGACCAAGGACAGGGTCCAAGCGTCGGTCCTTCTGAAAATGGACAATGTGTCGGCGGTCAGGTATATCAATCACCTGGGCTGCACGCGGTTAAAAGCCCTGGCCAACTTGGCTAAGCAGTTTTGGGAGTGCTGCCTCTCCAATCAGGTCTCTGTCATAGCGGAGTATCTTCCGGGGGAAGCAAAATTCGGTGGCAGACTGGCACTCCCGCCATCTCCGAGACGCCAGTGTGTGGAAACTGGACCCGGAGATTTTTCAGTATTTGCAGGACCGTTGGGGTCCTTTCTCCGTCGACCTTTTTGCCTGTCGGCTGGACCGTCAACTTCCCCGGTTCTTCAGTTGGAGGCCGGATCCGTTGGCGGCGGCATCGGGCGTGTTCAGTCAGGATTAGAGTAGGGAGAGCGGCTATGCGTTTCCACCATTTTCCATGATAACGCGGGTGGCCCCCAGGTTCGCAGACAGAGGTCCTCGGTGGTCCTGATAACGCCGTTTTGGAGGTCGCAAGTTTGGTTTCCAGTTCTTCTGGAACTTTCTTGGGATTTTCCAATCGCACTACCCCACCCTGCCCCCCGAATCCCCACCTCCTGTTGAGTCCGGAGGGGACTCAACACCGACTGGTGGAGGAAGGCTCGCTCCAGTTGATGGTGTGGTGGATTACAGGCAACGTTGGAGACTGCCAGGCCTTTCGAGCCATGCTGAACTTCTGCTGTCCAGAGCATGGGCAGACCGCACATCCAAACAGTATAGATCAGCCTGGACACGATGGGTATGTTGGTGTATGCGGCGGAAGGTGGATCCCGTGGTCGCGGATTTGACACAGGTCCTGAATTATTTGGCAGATTTGGCGCAGAAAGGTATAGCGTACAGATCGATAAATACTGTCCGCTCTGCGATTTCGGCAGGGCATGCCCATGTGGATGGAGCCCCTTTGGAGGAACATCCCTTTGTTTGTAAACTTCCTAGGGGCATCAGGTTATCACTTCCACCGGAACCCCGTTATTCGGTGCTCTGGGACGTGAATCAGGTGTTGAATGTATTGCTGTCATGGCAACCAAATCACTTCCTCTCCAGGAAAGAGTTATCGGCCAAGTTGGCAATGTTGTTATGTTTGGTGTCATGTAGGAGAATTTCAGATGTTCGAACGCTGGATATTTCAGCAAGAGTTTTCTCTCCTGACTGTGTCACTTTCACGGTGAGTAGGCGCACCAAATCTAATACACGCACGATCTCTTACCCTGCTTTTGCGGAATCTCCTAAGCTCTGCGTGGTACAATGCTTAAAAGCTTATGAGGAGGCCACGGAGGAAGTTCGACCCCTTGGCGAACGACAACTTTTAATAGCCCTCAAAAAGCATTTCAGAGCAGTTTCCTCCCCCACTATAGCCTGTTGGGTGTGTTGGATTAAGCAGGAGGCAGGCATTAACACAAGAGCTTTTGGTGCACATTCGGCTAGAGGGGTGATGGCTTCGAAGGGTTTTAGCCTGGGAGTACGGCTGGAAGACCTCATGAGGGCAGCGGATTGGTCCTCGGACTCCACCTTCAAAAGGTTTTATTTTAAGCCGCTGTTGAATATGGCTCAGGTGGTTGTCGACAAGCTTTGAAGGAGCATAATCCTCGCCTCCGGTCCTGATATAGAATAGAAATTTGCCCAGCCTACGAGAAGGTAAGTTTCAATTCTATTAAGTACGCAGAGGTGAGGATTATCCCTTCCAGCAAGCACGTGGGTTGCTGTCCCGCCCCGTATGGTTCTAAGTAATCTCTTTTGATTTTTCTTGGAGTCAAGGTTTTGTTGTTTGCATTCTATGATATGATGATTGTCTTGGTAGCATTCTAAAATCCATCGCAAGTCTTATGTCTGTAGTTGATATGCCCTTTACTCATGTTTAAGAACCGATGGTTGATTGTTACGTTTCTTTCAGGGAACGAGAATTCGTAGCAGTCTGGTTGAGCATGCGAGAGATCCTCCAGCGCAGAAAGAGGAAGGACAGGAAGTGACAGCATGACGTATTGCCTGAAGGATATTGACAGCGTGGTAGGACTGTAAAGAGACTGTTGTTTTCTTTTCCCTGCTTATGGGAAATGTAGTTGGTTATTAAATTTATGATGAGCTGTTGTGGAAAAGTTATTAATAAAGGCGAAGAAAGAATGAGCATAATCCTCGCCTCCGCGTCCTTAATAGAGTTGAAACTTACCTTCTCGTAGGCTAGGGAAATTTCTGTTCCACATCGGAGAGAGTGGCAGTCTGGGAGGAATTATTCTTTTAAGGCCTTCCTTAAAGGCTTTGATTGCAGGTACTCTAAACAGCGACAGGTGTTGTCTGTTTTGTAAGTAGGCAGCAAGAGCAGCTAGATGTAATCTTATGGATGAATACGCCAGATTACATCTTTGTAAATGCAGCAAATAGCAAATGATGTTCTGGATTGAAGCATCCAGTGGATCGGTTTTATTATTATTGCAGTAAGAGACAAATCTTTTCCATTTTGCTGCATAACAGGCTTTAGTAGTAGGGCGTCTGGCTTCTTTGATGATGTTCGTACAGTCTGGTGGAAGGTTAAGGTAACCAAACTCTAGGACTTCAGGAGCCAGATTGCCAGATTCAGCTCCATGGTTCTGTGTTAGTAGCTTCGGGGAAAGATGCACTTTTTGGTGTGGAACCACCAAGAGTTCGAGAAGTGTAGCGAACCATGGTTGCCGTGCCCAGGTGGGAGCAACTAGGATCACCTTGAGAGACTGTTGCCTAAGATTGTGTATTACTAGCGGAATGAGTGGGAGTGGTGGAAACATGTACACAATTCTGCCTAACCCGTTCATCCATATCGCATTGCCCTTGGATGACGGGTGTAGAAACCTGGCGGCGAAGGTTGGGCATTTTGCGTGTTCCTGTGTGGCGAACAGATCTATGGGTGACCCCACATTTGGAAAAATGGTTGAAGAACCTGTGGATGAAGTTCCCATTCGTGAATCTGCTGTGTCTGACGACTGAGCAGATCCACAATCTGATTGTGTACTCCTGGAAGATGTTCTGCTAGAAGACATATGTTTTGAGGAATGGCCCATCTCCATATGTTTAGCGCTAGTTGTGAAAGCTGCAAAGAGTGTGTTCCTCCTTGTTTCTGTATGTAATACATTGCCGTCATGTTGTCCGTCCCGACTAGGACAGTCTTGTTGAGGAGATGTGGTTGGAATGATTTTAGCGCTAGAAATATTGCTAGTAATTCTAGATGAATGATGTGGAGCACTTTCTGTTGAGTAGTCCTCCTGCCCTGGACTGTATGGTTTAGGAGATGGGCTCCCCAGCCGGTGAGGGATGCGTCCGATGTTAACACTATATGTGGAACTGGCTCTAGGAACGGCCGCCCTTTGGAAAGGTTTTGTGTGTTCCACCACTGCAGAAAGCGATGCGTGCGGCTGTCCAACACCACCAGATCTGTAAGTTGACCTTGAGTCTGGTCAACTGACGTGCTACGCATTCTTGTAAAGGGCGCATTTGAAGCCTTGCATGAGGAACAATGAAAATGCAAGAGGCCATCATTCCTATTAGCTGCATAAACACTTGAGCTGGAAGGCAGTGTTGGGGTTGAAACTTTCTGATGAGGGTTTGTATACTGGCTCTCCTGGCTGGATTGAGGTATGCCAGAGTTTGCAAGTGTTTATTGTGGCCCCTAGATACTGATGTAGATAGGAGGGCTGTAGATGGGACTTGGTGTGGTTTATTGTGAACACCAAACTGCATAGCAGCTGAATTGTTTGGTAGGTGTGCTGTACACACTGACTGTGTGACTTGGCTTTTATCAGTCATTTCTCCAGGTACAGAAACACATGAATGCTTTGTCTACGTAAGTGCGCAGCTACTACTGCCAGACACTTTGTGAAGACCCTGGGTGCTGTTGTTACTCCCAATGGAAGGACCTTGAACTGATCGTGTTGGCCGTCCACTGTGAACCTAAGATACTTCCAGTGAGCAGGGTGTATGGGAATATGGAAGTAGGCATCCTTGAGATCCAATGTGGCAAGGAAGTCTCCTTGTAGAAGCAGTGGAAGGACTTGCTAAAGAGTGATCATGTGAAAGTGGTCTTAATGAATGTAGAAATTGAGGGGTCTGAGGTCCAGTATTGGTCTGAGAGTACCGTCCTTTTTGGGGATTGGAAAGTACAATGAGTACACCCCTGTCCCCTGATGCTCTAGGGGAACTGGTTCTATTGCGTACTTTTGAAGCATGGAGATAACCTCCTGTTTGAGAAGGGTTAGATGTTCCATGGACATGGGACGCTGTCTGGGCAGTATGTTGGGGGAGTAGCAATATGTTCCAGGCAGTAACCATACTGGATAATTTGTCTTACCCACCTTTCAGTGGTGATGGAATTTCACACAGGTAGGAACTGGGATAATCTTCCCCCGACTGGAGTGGAATGGTCGGGGGAAGTGGAGGGAAGACAGTTTTGTGGTGGGGGAGTTGGAGGTATTAGAACTACGCCCTCTCCCTCTGTTATTGCCTCTGTAATTCCCTCTAACGTGACCTCTGCTAGGGGAGATCTGGGTGGGGCTTTTATAAGTGGAAGAGGGGGTGTCTGTGCCAATGGTTTTGGAGGCGCCCCTATAAAAGGAGCAACGAAAGGAACCTCTACCAGCAGTTGTTGCTTGTAGAGCCCCCATGGATTTGGCAGTCTCTGTGTCCTTTCATCTTTTCTAAAGATGTGTCTACAGTGAGTCCAAACAAGTGTTCCTGGTCTAAGGCTTGATTGAGGATGGTAGACTGCACCTCTTGTTTAAACACAAATATGCGCAGCCATGCATGTCTGCGTAATAACACACTTGTATTTATTGTGTGGGATGCTATATCTGCTGCATCAAGGTCACATTTTATTGAGGTATTTGTAATTAACTTTCCCTCTTGTTTAAGATAATTTGCTTTGGTCTTATGTTCGTCTGGAAGGTGTTGAATGAGCTTTTCAAGCTCATCATAGTGAGCCCTGTGGTACCTTGATAGTAAGGCTTGTGAATTAGCTATGCACCAAAAAATTGCTGTCTGAGACGCATCTCTTTTCCCTGATGAGTCCAGTAACTTAAATTCTTTGTCTGGCCGAGGGGTGTCACCTGTGGTTTGTGAATTTGCCCGTTTGCGGGCATCTACTACAACCAATGAATCCAGAGGGATTTGATCTTTAATATAAACTGTATCGCTTGGAGCTGGCTTGTATTTTTTCCCCAATTCTAGGATTAAGAACCCTAGCCCTAACAGGGTCTGTAAAAACCTCAGGGGCATGTTGAATCATCCCTTTGAGCATAGGGAGAGTGTTTGTTGTCTTTTGAGGCTGAGCGAATATTTCTAGAATAAAGTCCTCCTTGTAAAAAAGTGGCTTTGTATATACTGCATCAAAGTAAGGTACAGGGTGCAGAGAGTCCACAGTCCCCAGAGGTTTGGCAGAGGTTAAATTTAAATATAACCGTACTCTCTAAAGTGGTAGCTTGGTCAAGCAGTAAAACAGTATCAGAGGACAGTGTAAAGCCTTTGTTGTACACAGTCAGCAAATGGTCTCACACACTCAAGAACTGAACTCTAGGCCAATTGTTTTGTATATAAAAATATATTTTATTTTAGAACCACAAGTAGGTATAAAAATAATTTCTCAGATTGAGATGCTACAGTTGAATATTTTCAAATAGCAATAGACTTTTCAAATGCAATAGATACAATTGTTGCAATATGTATCACAGGTGAAAATTATAACATTGAGCTCAATGGGAATTTTAAGTAAATGCAATATCAATTAATCTACGTATGTTTTTCTTACTCAGGACTGGATCCTGGATTCAGCCCTGATGCATTTCCTGTAAACAGTTGAAATAAATCGTTTTTGTAAAACAGGCGATTTTTAAGGAATATTTCAAAGTTGCAAAAATCGACAAGAATTTCTGGTAAAAACCAGGCAATGTTATCCTATGGAGGAAAATCAGGTTTTTAGAAAATCACAGTTGTAATTACTTTATAGGGTCAGTTCTGGGCACAAAGATCCAGCACTGGGATCTCTCCTGGTAACAGGTGAGTAATTTTGTTTTCGTTGATCGGATGATTTTTAGTGAATATTTCAAAGTTTCAAAACTCGACACTTAGAAGAATTTCTAAGTGAAAATCAGTCAATGTTACCCTATGGAGAAAAGGTAGGTTATCGGCTTACAGGTAAGTACTCGACTGGCAGAGTTAAGGTTCTGGGGATAAACTCAGGGGTCTCTCAAGTTCAGGTAGGTACAGTAGTTGCACCCTCAGCGGCACAGGGGTAGCCGGGTGCAAAGAGAGTAGGCCCAATGTTAGCCTATGTCGGGTAGTGGGCCTTTGGTTGGTGGCTGCCACGCGGCTGTGGGAGCGGAGCTCCTGGTCCCTTATACAGGGCAAGTGGGGAAGTAAAATAGAACAGATGCTGCACTTCCAGTGGCACTCGGGCGGCTGGGTGTAGGGTGCTTTTGGGCTGTTGGCCGTCCAATGGTTTTCAATGGGAAAGCTGCAAGACTAACAAAGGCTGCAAGCTCGGGGACGGAGATTCTTCAGGTGCGACCACCACTTCGAGGGGTAAGTTGGGAAGCTGTAGGTTGGGTAGACACCCAGGAGTTGAGCACAGGGGGCCGTGGGGCACCGGTTGCAGGGGTGTCTTTTGGTGTCGGGAAATCTTACCCTCTGCTGGTCGCGGTTGGAGGGGTCCCTGGTTGTGAGGTGGCAGGCGTCGTCAGGAGCGTCAAGGAGGGTCCTTGGGTGCTGGATTCTTGGTCACAGTCGCCGGGGGGACGTCCTCGTGATCTTTGTTCACTCAGGCACAGGTAGGGCTCGGCAGGTGCAGAGTGTGGATTCATGGTTCCTGGTTGGTACCAGGGGTTGTTGCTGTTTTAGCAGAACCACAGCTCGTGGGAGTCCCAGTCTTTAGATGAGCAAGGCAGTCAGGTCCTCTGGGGTTTTCGAGGTTGCTGACCACTGGTGATGCCGGGATTTAGCATGAGTAGGTTCGAGGGTCGACAGGCCTGTAGGGCTGGTGCCAAGTCAGTTGTTATCGTGCTCTTGATAGCAGCTGCACGGCTTGTCTTCTTTCTTCTTGTTGTTCTTTGTATTTTCGGAATCAGGATCTGAGGAAGGAAGGTTCAGGTTGTCCCTAAATACTAAATTTAGGGGCGCTATAGGTAGGGAAAGGTCAGGGACCAATGGGTCCCTTTCTTGGGGTTAGTACACCCCCCTATCCTGCTACTCTCCAGTCGGAGGGCGGCAGGAGCCTATTCCTGATTGGGTAGGGCTCCCCATCCTCAAGATGGTGGGAGCCCGGAGTTGTGCTTCGCCTCGCCTCCCCCACCTGAGGGTTGGCGTTGGCAGAGGCTGGCACAACCCCTTCTCTCACTTCGGTTTTCCTGCCGATCTTCAAGCCGGAGTGGGGGGTCAGAACCGATGGGGGCCAGTTGCGGAGTACAGCAAGTGGTCAGGAGAAGCTCACAAAGGCGGTATGCCTTTGAAGCTTGCCCTGCCCATCCTGAGGGAGGAGGCCTAGCACCTCGCCCCAGGATGTGCATTGTTGCAGGCCCACGAGAGAGAATGGCTCTCGACCCATGGGCCCAGCAACATGTTTGCTGTGTAGCAGCCTAGGCAGCCTCTCAGTTAGGACGCTGGTCGTTGGTTAGTTTCAGGGGGCATCTCTCAGATGCCCTCTGTCGTGCATTTTACATTACATCCCACACTGGCATCGGTGTGAGTTTAATGTGCTGAGAAGTTTGATACCAAACTTCTCAGTCTTCAGTGAAGCCATCATGGTGCTGTGGAGTTCGTGATGATGACCTCCCAGCACCATATACTCTTAATGGCAGCACTGCACTTACAGTTCCCAGGAATGGACCTGGGTACTGTAGGGACACAGGGCTCATGCGCCTGTACCCACACCACCGGCATAGGGCACCCAGCTAGAGGGGTGACTGAGGTGTGCCAGGGCAGTGTGTTGTGGGTATGGCACGCAGGGATGTGTGCCATGTCGACTGTTTTCTTCTTCACCAGGACACACAGCCTGCAAAGGCAGTGTGTGTGTGTCAAGGCACACTGCCTCTAAGGGTGGCAAAGAAGTGCTGCAGCCCTTAGGGGGCCTTCTCTGGTCACAGTGCCCTGGGTACCATTTACCAGGGGCTGACATGTGGCCAGAGATGCCAATTGGGTTTAGGCTTCAATGCAGTTTTAGGGAAGGAACAGGTCCTGGGTACCTCAAAGCACATGAGCAATTCAGCAAAAAGTGGGGGCATACCATGCAAAAAAGAGGGCACTTTCTCACAGTCCTCTAGAGGGTCTGAATGTAATTGGACCCCCAGGTATTGTGCAGCTCTATTAGTTGCGCAAACCCTATACTATCGTCTGGAGGGGATGGTCTGGAGAGATATGAATCTGGCTCGGGTACATCTGGGACATCATAATTATCCCAAGGGTCCTGAGGTGGGATAATGTGGGTGTCATCATCAGTATCTGTATTATGTGGCGAGTGTATGTCATCATCAAACCCTTTCTCGTCATCCTCCCCTTGTGGTGAAAAAGCAGGCACTGGAGAGTGTGCTGGAGAAGGTATAGTGTTTAGAGGCTGTGGACGTGAAGAGAAAGGCCTCGTAGATGAAGTGGATGGGTTTTTTCTTGGAGGGTATCCCAGGTGTTCCTGAGGTGTCCAATTTCTCTTTTTAGGTTGTATAGAGGTGACATGTCCAGTAATGGGGTCAATATGGAGTGTTCTTTGCCTAGGATCCGGATGGAAAATTCTTTGGATCAGTCTTTTTTCGGCGCAGAGGACCTCGGCTCGAGTGGTGTTTTGGCCTGTCTCCTTTAGCCTTTGGAGGTGTTTTTGTGTCCTTTTGCCTAGGTGGAGTTTTCTACCGCGAAGGTTTAGTTTGTTTTTTCGGATCCGAAGGTTTATTCAGTGCCGAAGAGTCCAGACCCTTGGGTTTCAGCGCCGAAGTTTCTGGTGCAGACAGGACCTTGGCTTTATGCTAAGGTGCAGGCGATGGTTTTTCGGCACCATGTTGGGGCTGGCTCGATCCCAAATTGTCTGTAGGCGTTGGATGCTTCGGAGGCAGAGTTTCTGAAGTTTTGTCTCGGTGCCGACCCAGACCCGAAGGTGAAGGTGTTACCGGAGCCCTTTGTTTTTTCGGGGCAGGGGCATAGACATCGGTACTCACGCTCCGTTGACCTGGAGTAATCATCCGGTCTTCTGATTCTGATTCCTCGGCTTCGGAGATGTTGGGTTGTTCATCTCCTGTGTCTGGATCATCGGAACCTGCCTCGAAGATGTTTTCCGGAGCTGGAACGGTTGTCCTGGACATTTCGTGTTGTCGTGCCCGGCGATCACGTATAGTCTTCTTGGACCTGAAAGAGTCACAGGCCTGGCTGTGTTGACTCATGTTCCGGTGAGAGACAAAGGTTGCAGACCTCATGGAGGTGTGTGTGTGAAAAGTAGCATTTTTTGAATGGAGTCCTTTTCATATGCTGGCTGATGGCGCCGATCGGCCCAACGGCCCACGTCGACGACCGGACTCGAAAATGTCTTCGAAACTGGATACGGGTTGAGAGAGATTTGCGATCTTAACAATACTGTCGAGCGGTGAGAGTTTTTGCGCGTCGAAGGGGAATCGAACTACATCGACCCAGAGCGCAGCAAATGAATGACTGACAGACTAAAGGCAAGACCTTTTGGTTTTGCAACTGCTCATTTTTCAATGGAACATGGCTGCCTATGTGTAGGAAAGTGCCCCTTTTTTGCATGGTTGCCCCCACTTTTTGCCCGATGCTAAGGCTCTTTGACTAAGTGTGCCCTGGGTTCCTGCTAACCAGGCACCCAGGGCCTGTGTTCTTTCCCTACAACTGACCTTTGTACCCCCAATTGGCACCTCTCTGGCCAGATTTAAGCACCTTGTAAAAGATCTTCTTTGAACAGACTAGCACTGGAGATCATTACAAATAAAATAAAGAGTTTTACTAGCACTGGTCCTCACTGGAGATGCTTCTGTTTATCAATTACATGGAAAGATACCGCAATCTCCAAATGAGTTATACAGAGTTACAGGTAGTGACTGAGAATGTGGCAGAATGCAGTTTAGGCTTCTGTGAATTACGAAACAGCCTTGGTAGGAGACTTGATTGGACTCCAATGTATTGAAAGCTTGTAAATTATTAGCATCTGTTTGCAAGTTGGAAGCAATGTTACTCAAGAACTGGGTTGTCAACATCACTGTAATACACTTCATTAGCCCCAAGTGAAAACTAGTTTTGGCCAATGAAGGCCAAGTCTACGACCCTAACGTAGAGGGTCAGAATGCAGAGACAACGTTCTGAGCCAGATGTGCCTGCATACACAGAACAGCTAGTAATTGTTTTGTAGCCTACCACAAGTGTTAACCCGAAGCTGCAGAAGGGTAGCTTATAACCTACCTGTCTGTACTGACCCAGTTTTTGTAAATGACAGACCGGCTTGATAATAGTATGAAGCCTAAAGCAGAATTTTGATAAACACTTTTTCTACTATTCTTGCAAGCTTTCACCTATCTGGCACAGAGTAAGATGGAAGATCTTTCCCTTTGTCTAAATGTACAGTCACCAGAGCATGTTAAGAGGAGGAATTCTACACTATTACAGAAGGTTCACCTTTGGGGTACGCTACATCTCATTCAAAACGTTTGTCTCAGAGTGTGGGAATCTCCAAGATGAATGACAACTCAATAGTAGAATGCACCATACCAGACAGTGCCTACGATAGCTTTGATGGAGCAAAACTACAAAATAGACCTATGGCAGCAGAGTTAAACAGTAGAAATGTGTTCAAATCTTTTACAACCTTGTGATGATCGTATGAAAATGTGTTGGCACAGGCCAAGTGACAGTGTAGATAAGAAGTTTAGAAAAACTCTTCAAGTGTGTTCCTTGAAGGAGAAGCGATGGATTCCATAGCAGTTAAATAGTTTGCAATTCATCATTTGATACTGCACTACTACAATCTCTCATTCTATTTTTGGGTTTGATTTTAGTGTTACGCTTTAAATAATATAAAGGAGAATCCAAAGGTGGGTGTCTTGTGCCCGATGATACACCCTTGAAATTCTCCCAGAATGCTACCACAGGCAATTCCCTACTACATGGGAAGAAGGGGTAAATGCATGTCAAAATACCCCTTTCTAATCTATTAATAATAATGCCTATTTACTGGCAAGACAACAAAGATTTGAAGGCTTAATTAACTGTGTTATTCACAACTCAGTGTTCTCTGAAGTACGAAAGGCAGAAACGACAAAAGTAATTCCAGCCTGTTGCATCCATGTCTCTTGGCAGGCAATCGAGCTACTGATGTATTTTAGGCTAAATAATAGTGCAGAAGAAGGATGCAGGGAGAGAAAACTGTTTAGATGCTTCTGTGAAAAATCTACAACAAAAAGCTGTGCTTTTTTTTAAATCAACAAATAACGAAATTGAAAGGCTGTTAATACAGTAAAAGTGCAAACATGTAACAAGGTAGGAGATTTTTTTTGTCTTATGGATTTTAAGTTAATAACAAATCTTCAACCGGGTTCTTAAGACTTCGGTTAACAGGGAGGTTAAAAAAAAAAAGTGTAAACCTATTACTTGGGATTGTTGAATATTTATCAGCAGTGTTGCAAATGAAAAGAAACAGTGTGCAGCTCTTTGAATTACGCCACTGAAAGGCACAAAATCTTCCCAAGGAGATGGCCAGGAGTAGAAACTCAGAACTTCCTCATACGCTATTGTGGCCCATTTCAGGCTGTGCCTGCCTCCATTTTATGCAAAAGAAACAATTGATGAACAGAATGCTGAACAATAAAAACATTCATCACCAGTCACAAGGATCTGGGTTTAATCAATCATTCTTTTGCTCACCACGCCACCCCAGTTTGGACCCTGCCATATGCAAATCAGTCTCTTGACTCTGTTCCTTATGGGAACAGTCCCGCCCGAACTGCCAAGCCAGGTCCTCCCTGGACCGGAAACAAGCATCCTGGGGCCTGTTTCGGGGCATCACCCCTCATCAGCCAGGCTAGCTTGAATCCAGTGGGGCAGTGAGCACAGGATCCAAGTCTGGCCACAGAGAAACCGGTATAAATAAAACTAAAGAATAAACTAGTGGCTAAATACAGTAAAAAGGGCAAATACATATGAAGTAAACCTGACAAAACGGGATGGTGGTAGACCGGGGCGGTGCGTCCACTAGGGTGTGGGGGCGTAGCCCCCCCTGCCCACAGCCGCCCGCAGCTCCGACGTTTCTGAACTTAAGTAAACTGAATAGTTTACTTAAGTTCAAAGACCGACGCCGAGGGAGAACTGAAAATGCATGCCAGCCAGCATGACGTCAGACCGCGCGTCATGTTAACTGACATGCATTGTCAGACATGGGGGCAGGAGCACAACACAAGTGCGCATGAGTGGGGACGGAGGGCGAATTTTCGCACCGTGCCCACGCATGCGCACTTGTGTTTTAACTTGTTAGCGCATGCCCATTAGGTCTCCTAATGGGCGTGCTGCGGGCGAGGATTAACTGTGCCCTAGCGCTGCAGATTGGCTTAGGGGTTGCCACTCGGTGCTGCTGTTCCTGTTCCGGTTCCTGTTTGGAGATGAGGTGCCAACGCGGACCAGGAGCAGAGGCGGTCAGGTAAGTATTCAGTTCAGAATGTGTGCATTGTTCATTTTGTCATGCGGCAGTGCTTTAGTAGAGTTTTTCTACTGTCGCTTCTATGGGGCATTGCATTATGTTTTCAATATGGAAACCTACTGGCTCCAGCGTTTCATGCAGACAGGCCTCACAAACAGTGTGGAGTGGCAACTTGAGCAAAATGCCGAGATGTTGAGCAGACTGTGGCATCTCTAAAGGATGAGCATTGTATGGATTTGGTGATATCATAGTCTAGACTCGCCAGTGAATAGGCATACTGTGATATCACTCAGGCTATAATATCACAATCTGACTCTATATCCAGCATTTATCGATACTGTGATATCACTGTGGGACCTGCCATTGTCAGGCTCTAATGATATCATTGTCTGACTCTATTTCAAGTGTGTGCACATGCTGTTACATCACTCTGGAATCTGCCGTAATATGCCTAGAATCATATCACAATCTGACTGTACATCTAGTAGATATCAATGCTGTGATATCACGATGGGACCTGCCATTGTCTGGCTCTAATGATATCATAGTCTGACTCTATTGCATATTAGTTCATGCTTACTGTGACATCAATTAGGAATCTGCCATAATCTGGCCCCAATTATATCACAATTAGGTGATGAGCAGAACTCGAGTGAGTATAGGGTGAGCAGTGTGCCTGTGTGAGTCCTGGGTGAGTGATGTCTGTGTGAGCGCAGGGTGAGCAGTGTGCCTGTGTGAGTCCAGGGTGAGTGATGTCTGTGACAGTGCAGGGTTGGTGATGTCTGTGTAAGCGCAGGGTGAGCAGTGTGCCTGTGAGAGTCCAGGGTGCTTAAGAATGCACCATTTGCCCACTTTTTTCAATATGTTCTTGTGGGAAAACCCCCGAATCCCCTATAGGTGGTTGGGCCTCGCTCACTGCGCACGCTCGCCACAGTGCAGTATTTACGGCCCACCACTTTCAAATGTCACCAGCCGCCCCTGGTGGTAGACTTCAATTCATCTCAGTCGCCAGAAAAACCTGAAATGACGTGTGAAACAGAGGATAATTTAAAGTCCTGACATAGTGAAGGTCCACACTGACGCCACCTGTAAAGGGAAGGAACAAAGGAGACAAGCATTTGCAATGCAATAGGTCTCGCATTTACAGCAGTTTGAGCTATTGACATTGTAAATGACAATGCCTTTTATTTTTGTTTTCAAAACATAAATAAAAGGCGTCATTTACAATGCCAATAGCTTAAACTCTCGTATACCGAACACGTAGGTATTCTATATATCTGCAGTGATACTGATCTCACACCTATATCTGCAGTGATGATGATCTCACACCTATATATCTGCAGTAATAGTAATCTCACACCTATATATCTGCAGTAATAGTAATCTCACACCTATATATCTGCAGTGATGGTTAACTCACACCAATTTCTGCAGTGGATATATATATATATATACATATACATACACACACGTATATACATATATACATACACGCATATTTATATTCATAAGACTACGTTTACATGATTCCATGACATTAGCTATGACAGGACCTCTACCCTGAGCCCCCCTGTCCTTCTCCCCACTCTGTCTGCCCCATGTACCCATCTCCTCATGCGCTGCCTGAAATAAACTAAAATGCTTAAATTGTTTCAGACTTCCAACGCGCTTGTGGAAAGAAGAGCAGAGAGAGTTTCATTTCAATTACGCTCTGCATGATGAATTGACATTTGTCCCAAAAACCGGGACATGTATTTGAATGCAAAATAAGCGTCGGGCAGTCCTCTGGAAATTCGGGACGTCCAATCCCCTACACACAACGCAAAGTAATGTTAAATTAAAATGGTTAGGGGGAAAAAACATTGGCGATAGACAACTGCATACAGATTATACATGACATGCTTTTGTATACTTAAGATGTTTGCAAACTAATGCAGCCTACATACAACACTGCTATTGTCTAGAAACGGATTCACCGTAGCGTAGGCTAGGAAGTTCTTGCATTCGAGGCTTTGCAAACCAACCTCTTGTAACCTGTAAACGGGGTAGGAGGGAGGGTATAGCCTTCGCGGAATCCCGCCCAGCGCTATGCACGGCTAAGCCAAACGGAGGGTTTTTAAATCCCCAATGCTTGCTTGTTTACTTTAGTTCGTGACTAATTGCAAGATTAGAGTTACAAAGGGGGCTGGTAGAGCCTCAGAAAGAGAATTTAAAACCAACCAAGACCAGATAAAACGGACACACGCCTTGCACTGTAGTGCATTCCTCATTTTAGGAATTCCCTGACGCATGTTATTAGTACCTGCAATCTTTCCCACAGAGACGCAAGTAACTGATTATTACCACTAACGGTGCATTCGTAAAAAGAAACGTGCTTCAGAGCACAACAAACACGTGACATTTCCGTGCAGCCCAAAAAAACACGGAAGTCATAACTCTGCCTTCAAAGTATTTGTCTGATCACGGTGTACCATTTCTACTAACACCATTAAAGAAGGCCTTGCAAGTGTACGGTTATCACATTAACTTCTGAGACTGTCTGTTAATTGGATTTGAAGCATATCAGCACTCACAAGCATGGATAACGTTAGACAAATGTCGGACACAATAAGTCCCTGCGGAGCCAACACAAATAAGCCAATCCCACATACCAGAACAATTGCAAAAATGTACAGGGTCAGATCATAATTTAAATGAAATGTGAAACTGGAAACAAACTTGTAAGACACTGCTACGCAAGGAATAATAAACGCATCAATGTTGATCCAAGTTAAAGTATTTCAGTAAAGTTCCAGAAGATGTATGTTTTAGCAATATTAAAAATTACTTCAATCTCATTTAAACTGAATGCATTTTTGTCAACTTAATTGACATACCTCCCTTGATTATGCACAAACACACGCGTTCCTCCCCTCCATCACACAAGCAGCAGGCATCATGTGTAAGCACAGGAGGAGGAGGTACAGTCTCAGCCGGGCCTCACTTTCAAGATTGAATCAGGTGTCAAATAAATAAAACAAATACCCGCCGGGCGACGACCCGGAAGCGGTTGGGAAGCCGGCCAATCACAGCGCGGCCCCAACCGGAAGTCCCGCCCCATCGCGGCGAGAGGGAGAGAGAGCTGCCCGAGGAGCCACAAAGGCTCCGCATTGAGTCCCGGTCCCGAGATGGGGGACCGGGTGAAGAGCGGGCGGGCGCATGGGGAAGGCGGGGCTCTCATGTGGTGAGAGCCCCGCAAAGCGCTACCGCCGCCCGAGATGCAGATCCGCCGCCGAGCACCGCCAGAACAGGTGAGTGTGTTGAGTGAGAGGAGGGGTGAGTGGGGGTGGGGTGTACGCGTGTGTGTGTGTGTGTCTGTTTGAGTGTGTTTGTGTCTGTCTGTGTGCGCGTGTGTCTGTTTAAGGGGGGGTGCGTGTGTGTATATGCAGTGTGTGTATGGCTTTCTTTGTGCGCATGCGTGAGTGACGACGTGCGCGCTCACGAGGTACAATCTCGAAGAAAAAGCGCATGGAAGATTGCTGTCCTCATTCCCCCAGAAGTAACAACATAAGTCGTCTCGCCCTAGACAGCAAAGCTTCGCTTTGCTTTCGTCTAGGCGAGACCTAAAAAGGGACAGAGACTAGGCTAACTTAAACAGAAGAGTAGAAAGAGAGAAAGGACACTTTCAAAGAGGTAAAGGAAAGGCAGAGAGGGTAAACAAAGTAACAAAGGACTACCACTTGCAGGAGGAAGAGGGCGGCGTTTTAAGGAGACAAGAGACGGAGGACACCAGAGAGGGGAGGAAGGAGAATGGCAAGGCAGTGGAGAGAATCGCACCAGGAGAGACTGAAGGCGAGATAAGCAGCAGGGGCCGGTACGGATCAGAGGTAGGGGGTGGGGGGTTGGGGGCATGGGGGAAGCGCGTATAAAAGAATGTTTGCAACGTACCATCTCACCGCGTCTCTCCTCAGTAGTCCTCCCTCGCTCGGACACAGGAAGCATACCCAGGGTCCCAGTGAGCGCCATGTTTCAACGCTGACTGGAGGGCCTGGCCATGTTCTCCACGTAGGCTGCAATGCAGCCTGCATGGAGAACATGCAAAGTGCGCAAGACTGTTTTGGGTGGCCCGAGAGGGGCGGGCAAGCAGTTGTTGTGCACTTAGTAGGAGAAAATAAAAGAACGCAAGTTATTTTATTTTCCTTTTGTTTCACTGCAAAAAAGCAGTGGGGTGATGCTCCTCCACCTTAGCGGAGGAGCCGCCACTGGAGAGAAGACCTGCCCAGCAAGGAGCACCCAGACTGGCCCTAGGGGAGCAAGAAAGCCAGAGAGTAGATCGTTGGAACACCAGGGAAAAACAGAGACGAAGCAGCAGAAGACACGGCTGAAGAAGACGAGAGGGAAGGAGAGGAGGAGGAGGACTGGTCGGAAGACTGGTGGATACCACCAGCAGTCGTGAAGCAGCCCGCCAGGAGAGATGTGGCTTAACAGTGAGGGTTGGTTAACCCGGTACAGGGAAAACGCAGGGAGGAAGGCGGTGGTGGAGCCTGTACTCTAACGTTTTTTTTTTGTTTCGTTGTTTATTTTTTATTTATGTATTTATTTATTTTTGCAGAGTTTTATATAGCGCGAACTAGACCCGAACCGAATCAGGTATCAGAGCGCTTTACATATTTTTCCAGTTACGTTACATTTTTACGTTTTCCAGTTACTTTCATTTTAGGCACGGGGAGATTAAGTGATTTGCCCAGAATCACAGGAGGTTTTGGCGTCATTACCAAGACTCGAACCCAGTTCCTCCAGGTCGGAGGTCGAGCGCCCTAGCCGTTAGGCAAACCCCTCTTCCCTTTCATTTTCCCTTCACTCTCTTGCCGAAATACCTCACTTTGAGAATATCCTAATAAAATAACCCTTAAAGTCGCATTAAGGGAGAATTATGTCCCAAGGAGGCACCAATACCCTACAAGAGCCAACCAATAGAGAGAGGATTGCAGGACCTCATACTATACCTATATCCAAATCATTCTCACAAAGCTGTGTCAGGCTACAAGGATAGCCAGGAAGAGAACATTACGTGCCTGAGAGAGATAAAGTATTTTTATATGCAGATATACTTACCTTTTTTTTTTGTTGTGCTTTCTTTTCCTGAGGGCCTGGTGGCATCTACCCAGCAGACCAGAAAGGAATAAGAAAGACTCTGTTGAAACTCCACAGGGGACACCATTCTAACCACTGCGTGGGTTGAGTAAAGAGACATTGATTCTTGCACACTGGGGAAGTTTCACCTTCTTATTTCTTTTGTTACCCTTTGTGTTTTTTCCCTCTCTGCCATTAAAGAAAGCCACCATTGGCAGATCTGGAAAGCCTCCGTAGCCTTTTTTTCCATCCATCCCTTCACAGGAGTACAGTGACAACTTGAGTTCACTACCAGTTAGCTTTGAGATTTTCTAGTAATGAGCACTGGATTGCAGCATTTTCATATGCTGGGAAGAGATGGCACTATGCAAGAGGGCTGCTACCTGCATACCACAGGTTTTCAGTTTGAACTAAAACTGATCACTACAAAGTTCTGCCATTTTACATGAATCCAAATCAGAAATGCCCACCTCTTAGGACAATGCCAATCAAAAAACTCTGCCACAGTACTTCAGGGTAAGCACAGGATATCAATTGTACGTTTTGGAGTCTTGTACAGACCTGCAAAAGAGTTTCAGCCTTTAACCGATGAAGGTTCAACAGTCCTTAACTGAAATGTAATTGTTTAACTGAAAAAAAAACTACCTGAATTTAAATAGCAATTTTTACACAGAAACTCCCACATACCATTTATACATCTTGATTGCATTAAGAAAACCCCACACCCTTCTTCTGCATTACCTTTAGACTGATGTCTGTCCAGTAAATGCGGTTATCTGTCACATCAAAGTCCAAAGCAGAAGCCTCCTTTACACCAGTAAGGGGAATAGCTACATTGTTGTTGTTGGTTTCCAGAGAAATACGCCGGATGTCTGCTCTTCGAGAGAATAGGAGGAAGGCTTCAGGTACAATACAGGTCTTCATGTCACTGATCAGCTCCAAGCCAATTGGACATGCACAGCGGAGACCCTGTGGTCGGTAGAGACAGAGGTGACTGCAATCTCCATTGTTATCTGCACATGGGTTTGAGCCTATAGAGAGGTGTAAGAAAAAGATACTTATTTATTCTGGTTGTTGTCCATCTGTATTCCATCTGAAATCACAAACGGCAGAATATCTCTACCTAAAAGTGTGAGATCCCTAAAAACAACAGATTTAATTTTAACGTTTTCCAGTTACACAAATAAAAAGAAAACATGCCAATATACGTTAATTTTTTTAAATTTTGAAATACCGAATTTACTGCACAAAATATATTTAGCTGGACACTACTCCCAAAAAAAAGTAAACTAAAGAAAAGTCAGAATTATTCTACCAACAAAAACTACACAAAGTGAAAGACACTCAGTTCCTTTAAGAATCTTAAAAGCTGCACTCTCCCATCATGCCCAGCATGATGCCAGGCAGCCAGGATTTTAGAGCAAGTAAGAAGACGCATTATGAAAACATGTCCAAAATTTGTACTTTCAAAAGCAGGGAGGCACATGCAGTTTTTATAAATAACATTTATTACACCCCATATTACTGTTGTCAAAGATCAAAGATCAAAAAGTACTTTATTCGGTTAAAAGCAATAACCATAAAAGCAACAGAAAGTCACATTTCATTTACAATGGTACAGCAATCAAAAGGAAGATATAAATATACATAGTATTTACACTGTTACGATTCGTTTAGAATTGATTTCCTATATTTAAAAACCTGTTTAAAATATTCAGATAACGAGGCAACAGTAAAAACATTGTCCATTTTTTGCAATTCTAAAAACGCTGGGCGACATCTGTGCAAATTCATCTCCTTTAAGATAGGGACAATCAATTTTCTACGGGGCAATGTATAGAATTTACAGAAAAATAAAACATGAATATTAGATTGTACGGATTTTTCATCGCAAGGGCATACGGGCAATACCTTCGACCACGAGTTCATTTCAGGGAAGGTAAATAGTCTAAAAACAATATTAGCTCTAAAACGTGTTAAAAAGAATCTGTCGTAATTGGACATATGTAAGCTTAAGTATGGCTGTAGTTTGTCACTTATTAAAATTAGCTGATGGGAAGTGACAGAGCTTTTCTTAAATTCTTCAAGCTGTCTTTTATCTCTAAGGCAGTCCATACAGAGTTTTTTCAGTGCTTTTCTGGGGATATGTACCATGGAAGACGGGTCATCATAGTATTGCGAACGGTCTATTTCCTTCAGGAATGTTTTAATATAGTTTAGCCATTCGACTCCGTTTACTCTCCCCAGTTTTAAGACATCCTGTAATATGGCACGATTTAGAACGCATTCGTTCACAGTCCAGTTCATGGAAAAGGTCTTACTACAATTTATTTTTAAATCAAGGTTAAGCATGAACTGATTAAAAGATGTTATCATTTTTTGTAGGGCCATAGGGGTACGAGCCATTAAGACGGCATCATCTGCATACAACAGTGCAGGGATAAATCTCTTTCCAATCTTAGGCATATCCCTACACACTTGCAGCAGATGACTCTCCAGGCCATTTATGTAGATAAGGAATAAGAAGGGCGCCAGGACACAACCCTGGCGCACTCCGCGCCCTATTCCAAAAGACCTACTACATTCCCCTCCTTTGCCATAACGCACGACAGCAGTTGCTCCTAAGTATAACTGCCTTAAAAATTGAATTATCGGCTTTTCCACGCCCAACCGTGACATCAAGTCCCATAATTTACAGTGAGACACGCAATCGAAAGCCGATGTAAGATCTACAAATATAAAATACAAACGCTCCCTTTTTATCATGGTGTATTTCTGCTGGATCAAAAATAAATTTAGACCCTGCTCTGTTGTTCCTATACCTTTTTGGAATCCAAATTGTAAATCACTAATTGCCCCAACCTCCTCTGCCCAATTTTGCAATTTAGATAAAATCACTCTGCCAAGGATCTTTATTGACGAGTCAAGTAGGGATATTGGCCTATAACAGGCACAGTCTTGTCTATTTCCCTTCTTATAAATGGGTACAATAATTGATGAAAACCAGGAGGGACTCAATCCCTTCAGAAGAGCTGCATTAAAAAGTTGTACAAGTATCGGGCCCCAGAGTTCACTATTTGCCTATTACTGTTGTCAAGTCCTGGGGTCTTCTCCCTCAGTTTATTTCTGCAGCATAAAACAAACTATCTTAAATAATCAAAGCACATAAATTACAAAGAGAAGCATGGCCTACTACAGTATCTGTCCTGATATCAGTGTCCAGAAAAGGTTGAAGTAAAAGTATGGACTGACCACAAAAATAGCAGGGTTACAAATGTCAGGTATGGTGGCATTTCTCATCAAATGAGCAGCAGTGACCACCTTTCCCCTCATGGACTGGGTCTTAGGCTTGTCAGCAGTTAAGGGCCTACTAACCTTCTAATGCAACTGTTTATGTGTAACAGTTTTGTAATTTTGTGTTTATGTTTATTCCATTAATGACGCAATTATTGTTTATTGTACTCACTGACAGAGTGAATACATTGAGCGGTTAGGATACAACTGCCTTGTTGGTTACTATAGATGTTTATCTTTCATATGTTTTGAGGACACTTAGTTAGGTAGAGAAATTTTGCTCATTATTATTCTTTTTTTCGGCGACCAATATGTATCTTTATCAGTATTTACTTTGTCAGTACTCATTGTTGAGGTGTTAGAAAAAGAGAGAGGTCTGTGTTTGGTCGCATAGGGGCTTATAGCTCTTTAACGCAGTAGCGTTTTCGTATGTTGCTGTCAGGACTGAATAAAGCTTAATGATTGAAGAGTGCAAAGGTTGCAAAGAACAAGCACTCCTAGGCGGAGTTTGCTTTTAAAATGGAAGTTTTAGCACGAAGCTCTTCCGAAATAGCTTTTTTGAAATAGTCCTCTTTCCAGTACCATAGTACTAGCATCAGTCACATGGAAGCGACGTACGCGCCATAATAGGTGACGTATTTTTAACTCGTATGAGCTAACGCATCAGACGCGGAAGACGTAAAATAAAACAACTGTATATTTTTATACAAAACATTGGCCTAGAGTTCAGTTCTTGTGTGTGAGACCATTTGCTGACTGTGTGTGTACAACAAATGCTTTACACTGTCCTCTGATCTCCTGCCTTACTGCTCGACCAAGATACCACTTTAGAGAGTAAGATTATATCTAACTTTAGCCTCTGCCAAACCTCTGTGGACTCTGTATATACTGGACCAAAGTAAGGTACAGTGTGCACAGAGTCACTTTCTTACAGTTACTGCCAGGAACTTACAGACACTTCCCCAAACATTCTCCTAAGATCGCACGCAATGTTACAAGAACAGCTTACCCTTGTGAAGCAAGACGTTCTCTCTCTGTTAGAAAAAGGAGCTATAGAACCAGTTCCATTACAATATCAAGGGTCCGGGGTATATTCCCTGTACATCTTAATTCCCAAAAAGGACAGCTCTCTGAGGTCTATGCTAAGCCGCAGAGAACTAAATCTATAGATTCTCGGACCACTTTCACATGGTGACACTCCAACAAGTGCTCCCACTCCTTCAACAAGGCGACGTTCTGTCCACTCTGGACTTAAAGGACGCTTATTTCCATATCCCAATAAACCCTGCTCACCGCAAATACCTCAGGTTCGTAGTAGTAGGCCAACATTATCAGTTCAAGGAGCTCCCATTCGGAGTAACTACCGCACGCAGGGTTTTCACCAAATGCCTGGCAGTAGTCGCAGCTCATCTACAAAGACAACACATTCATCTCTTCCCATATTTGGACGACTGGCTCATAAAAGCCAGCTCGCAACATTGCTGTCTATGTCACACTCACAAAACATTCCAGTTGCTCCACGATCTTGGATTCACAGTAAATCCCATCTCCAACCATCCAACACACAGGTGTATCTGGGCACCACGATGGATACACAAAAAGCTCTGGCCTATCCCAATCCAGTCAGAATCCGCAACATGCAGACTCTACTTTATCAGCCTCATTGCCAACTCGAGTCTTCATGCAGTTGCTAAGGATGATGGCGTATTGCATCCTAAAAGTCCCTTATGCAAGACTTCAAATGCGTCCCCTCCAGGAGTGCTTAGCACATCAGTGGAACCAGGCTCAGGGTCTGTTATCAGATCTAGTGTTGGTAGACGGGCTCTCTGCAGTGGTGAAATACACAAAACCTTTCTAAAGGGCGGCCCTTCATCGACCCGGTTCCACAAATAGTGCTAACAGCAGACGTATCACTCACTGGTTGGGGAGCTCATCTCCAGACGCATACAATTCAGGGCATGTGGAGCCTGCAGCAAAAGCAGCTTCACATAAATCATCTGGAGCTGCTGGCGATTTTTCTAGCGCTCAAAGCTTTTCAAGTTCATCTAGTAGGCAAAGCTGTCCTGATTCGTACAGACATGACAGCAATGTACTACATACAAAATCGGGGGGGGGGGCTATACATCACAAAATGTATCTCCTCGCAGAACACCATCCAAGAGTAAACAATGACATTGCAGATCTGCTCTGTCATCAAAGACAACAGACCCACGAATGGGAACTCCAACCTCATGTTCTCCTACCATTCTTTCAAATGTGGGGCTTTCCAGACATGGATCTGTTCACCATAAACCTAAATACAAAATGCCCAAGCTTTGCATCCAGGTATCCACACCTATTGTCCAGAGGTAATACGCTGTGGATGAATTGGTCATGGATTTTTGCCTATGCTTTTCTGCCTTACCTGCTCATTCCATAAGTGGTTTGGAAGCCCAGACAGGAATCCCCGACACTAATCCTAGTTGCTCCCAAATGGGCCCATCTACCCTGTTGGAGCTCTCGGTAGTTCCCCACCAAAAACTACATCTCAATCCCAATCTCCTCACTCAGAGCCATGGAGGGATAAGACATCTGGATCCCAGTAATCTCAACCTTGCGATCTGGCACCTAAAATCTTAGTTTGGCTACCTTAATCTCCTGTTAGACTAGATGTCGTACCACAAGAGCATGCTATGGAGCGAAGCTGTTTGTGATATACTGTAATAAAAATCAAATCAACCCGCTTGATGCTTCAGTTCAAAACATCATTTGCTATCTATTACATCTGCAGCGTTCCAATTTAGCGTACACATCCATACGCTTACATCTTGCTGCAATAGCTGCATACCTACAGAACAGACAACATCTGTCTCTTCAGAGTGCCAGTCATTAAAGTATTTATGGAGGGACTTAAAATAGTAAGTCCCCCAAGACTTACACCTGCTCCAGTGTGGAATCTAAACATTTTCTTCACCAGACGAATGGGTCCACCTTTTGAACCATTGCATAGATGTGAACTGCAATTTCTCATTTGGAAGGTAGCTTTCCTCATAGCTTTTACATCTTTGAGGAGAGTAGGTGAGCTTCAGGCACTAACCATAGAAGAACCATTTTTAGAAATATACCAAAAAAAGTGGTTCTTCAGACCAATCCTAAATTCCTACCGAAGGTAATTTCTGCCTTTCATATCAACCAATCTGTTGTTGCCTGTGTTCTTCCTGTGAGAAGTTGGCCTGGCATATGATGTCCACTATTCTAGTGAGCACCTTGCACCAGTCCAAACGACCCTTACTGATGGTATTTTAAAGACAACCTACATAGAAAGCGATCTTAGTGGTAGTTGTGGAGAGCAGCCTTTAGGCTAAGTCTTGAAGAAATGTAAAGCAGCTTGTTTTACAAGTTTATAATCCCATGATTGACCAAATGAAAGGAGAACCACACCAGGTAGGTAGGTATGGGTGTGAGTGTATATATGTATATATATATATATATATATGTATATCAAAACAATACCCTTTCAGGCATAGAGTGACACATAAATTATGCAAAAAAGAAGGAGAGAACTCTGGGTAGTTTTCAAGTTTAGGTGGAAAGCAGCCCCTGTTAGAGCACTCTCAACACCAGCGACACTCTAGATCTGCTCACCTCAAATGTCTGTTTTTCTATCAAAGTCTTTAAGCATAGGACTAGTACAGTGCTGTCCTTGCCGAGCTGTAAAATTACAAAAGCCATTTATCACTCCAGGCACATATATGTATGTATGTATATATGTATGTATGTATGCATATATATATCTATATATCTATTCTAGAAACATCCCTCTAGTCTCTTTATGAGGCTAGAGGCAAAAGTACATTCAGTAAACTTATTTACCGCACAGTAAATTAGCACTATATACGTTGAGCCCTAGGGGCGTACCAAACCATACATTAAGAAAGTGGTACAAGAACCCCGACTGACATAGATACAAGGCCTAGAGCCTTTAGAACCGCTGGGGCCACCAGGAACCACCCAAGGTAGTGACACAGGGGACCCGTGCAGTGTCTAAACACAGCCGCAAATCACCATTAACTTCTATGGGGAAAATCGTGGTTGGAAAATTACAGATTAAGGACACTTAGAAGAGGACTTGGAGCAAACCCCTTTAGAACTAGGAGGTTCTAGAGTCAACACCCACGGGAGCACTGGAGTACTAGAGTTACCTCAGACAGGGAAGCCGGGTGCATAGGAGTCTTTTCGTCGTCAATTTCAATGGCGAGTTGCTGAAAAATGCTGCAGGCGACCAAGTGGAAAGTGTCCGGTTGGATCCAAGGGTGGATTGGAGAACTGAAGAACCTGAAAGCAGAGGGGACAAAGTCTGGGTCACTAGCCAGTGACCAGGAAGGCGATGAGAAGATGCCAACCGAGGTTGGGTGATTTCAGGTGAAGAAGGTGAAGCTTGACTCTTTAGCCACGAGGACCAGGAGGTGTCTAGGACAACCAGGAGCTGGATTCGAGCTGTCCCACGAAGGATGTCAAGTGCTGCGGTGTAGGTTTCCGGATTGGACCCAACAAGCCTTGGCAATAGCAACCAGTGAAGAAAGCAAAGATTGGCTTCGGTGCAGACCAGCAAGGTCTGAGAGACTTGCCCTTAGGAGGGGAGTCAGGGCACGTCTGTAGCAACCAGGAAGGAATATGCTACTTACCAGTATGCATCTGTTCTTGGCATGTAGGGCTGCTGACATTCATATCTGTGCATAGATCGCCGCCTAGTGTTGGGTCCGGATGATTGCACTTTGTTGTCTTGGAAGAGTCTTCGAAGTATCACGAGATAGCTGACTCCACCCCTTGACTACAGTGCGCATGGGCATCTTCTCCATCCTCAGATTGTTTTTCGCCATTGTGGCAGAGATGGAGATAGTAAAGTAAGAAATGGCCATGTCAGAGATAATGCTGCAGCTGCGACAGGCACCGGGGAGAAGGGCGGGCGATATGAATGTCAGCAGCCCTACATGCCAAGAACAGATGCATACTGGTAAGTAACATATTCCGTTTGAGGCATGTGGGCTGCTGAATTCACATCTGTGCATAGACTGTATAGCAGTATCTCCTCTAGCGGTGGTTACCTGTGCCAGCTGCAGCAGTTTGGAGAAGAGTTTTGAGGACAGCCTGGCCTACAGCAGCTTGCTGTTTTGCTTGCACAGTGGAGAAGCGTGGCTCGGTGGTTAGAGGCGGCAGACCCGGAAGCTGAGATCGGCCGTGGACCAGGGTTCGATTCCCCGCCTCGGCGGGTCTCGGGCTCAAAAATTCCACGGACTCGACAATTCTCGCTCCGGTGCCTATTCGACTCACGGGGTCACACTCTGCGACTCTGGGCAATAGCTTGCTTAATCTCCACTACGGCCCCTCGCGGCGGGATGCCTGGCTTTCACCTTGTGGATACCCTGCCGGGGTATCTCACAGGGGAATACCAGGACGGGTTCCCTAAGCAAGCGCCTTGATACCTTCGGGTGATACGTGCGCTATATAAGTCGCAATACATACATACATACACGTCTACACAGTAGTATTTTGTGAAAGTGTGTATGGTGGTCCATGTGGCTGCCTTACAGATGTCTTCAAGAGGAATATTTCCTAGGAAAGTCATGGATGCCCCCATTTTCCTTGTAGAGTGTGCTCTTGGGGGGACGGTTAAAGTGCGTTTTGCCTTTTGATAACAAATTTGAATGCATTTAACTATCCATCTGGCTATTTCTGACTTTGAAATAGGATTTCCTTTGTGTTGTGGTGCAAAAGCAACAAATAGTTGTTTTGTCTTTCTAAATGATTTAGTTCTGTCCACATAATAAAGTAGAGCTCTTTTTACATCCAGTGTGTGTAGGGCGCTCTCAGCTACTGACTGTGGATTTTGGAAGAATACCACCTTGTGGGCATGTTCCTGCATGAAAGGTTCTTGAACTGTTAGTGCTTGTAATTCGCTCACTCTTCGGAGTGAGGTAATGGCAACTAAGAATGCAACCTTCCACGTTAAGAATTGTAGTTTGCATGAGTGTAGAGGTTCGAAAGGAGGTCCCATGAGTCTGGTAAGAACTATATTTAGATTCCAGACTGGGGAAGGGGGGTGTCTCGGAGGGATCACCCTTTTTAAACCCTCCATGAAGGCTTTGATTGCTGGTACTCTAAACAGTGAAAGGTGTTGCCTGTTTTGAAGGTATGCTGCTATAGCAGCAAGGTGTAGTCATATAGAAGAGTATGCTAAGTTACATCTTTGTAAATGCAGCAGGTAACATATAATGTTTTGTATGGAAGCGTCTAATGGGTTGATTTGGTTATTGTTGCAGTAAATAACAAATCTCTTCCATTTAGCTGCATAGCACGCTCGTGTGGTTGGTCGTCTTGCCTCCCTAATGATGTTCATGCAGGCTGGGGGCAAGTTAAGGTATGCGAACTCGAAGACCTCAGGAGCCAGATCGCTAGGTTCATCTGATTGGGATCTGGGTGTCTGATTTCTCCATGGTTCTGAGTTAGAAGATGTGGATCAAGGCACAATCTTTGATGAGGAACTACTGAAAGTTCTAGGAACGTTGTGTACCACGGTGGTCTCGCCCATGTGGGAGCAACTAGGATTAGCGTGAGTGAGTGAGTGTTGGCGCAGTTGCGTGCCACCAGCAGGATCAGCGGTGCTGGGGGAAAAGCGTACGCAAATCTGCCTGACCAGTTCATCCATATCGCATTGCCCTGTGACAACGGATGTGGGAACCTGGCGGCAAAGTACTGGCATTTGGAGTTTTCTTTTGTGGCAAACAGGTCTACCTCTGGGTGACCCCACTCTTCGAAGAATGGCTGGAGAACTTGGGGTGAATCTCCCATTCGTGTAGTTGTTGGCTGTGCCTGCTGAGCAGGTTGGCAATCGGATTGTCCTTCCCTGGAAGGTGTTCTGCTAGGAGAAAAATGTTTTGGGGAATCAACCACTTCCATATGCTTTGTGCCAGATGGGACAGCTGTGGAGAGTGTGTTCCTCCCTCTTTCTGGATATAGTACATTGCGGTCATGTTGTCCATCCGGATCAACACTGTCTTGCTGTACGAGTATTTCTGAAATGCTTTCAGGGCTAGGAATATCGCTAGCAGCTCTAGTTGGTTGATATGAGGTTTTTTTGTTTGTTTGTCCAGAGCCCTTGTACTGTGTATTGAAGGAGATGGGCTCCCCAGCCTGTCAGTGATGCGTCCGCTGTTAGTACTAGTTGTGGAACCGGCTCTTGGAACAGTCGTCCCTTGGAAAGGTTTTGTGGGTTCTACCACTGCAGAGAGTTGTGAGCGCGACTGTCTACCAACACTAGGTCTTTTAGTTGTCCTCGAGCCTGGTTCCATTGCCGTGCTAGGCATTCTTGTAATGGGCGCATTTGGAGTCTGGCATGGAGGACAATGAATATGCAGGAGGCCGTCATGCCTATGAGTTGCATAAAGATTCGAGCTGGCAGAGAGTGTTGTGGCAGGAATTTGCGAATGAGTATCTGCATGCTGGCTATCCTTGCGGAGTTTGGATATGCCTTTGCCACTGAGGTATTTATAGTGGCTGCCAGGTATTGCTGTGTGCGGGATGGTTGCAGATGCGATTTTGGGTAGTTGATTGAAAACCCTAGGCTGTGTAGCAACTGAAGTGTTTGAGACGTGTGTTTTGCACACTGCTGGTACGATTTTGCTTGTATTAGCCAATTGTCCAGATAAGGGTACACATGGATGGAGTAGTTTCTGTCCTGTAACTCCAGTTCTGTAGTAGGGGTATCTCTGTTATAGTCATAATCTAGTGAATAGTCCCGCCCATGTGCGCGGACCCCGGAGCAATCAAAAATAATCTCTTAAGTTGTCCAAACATGCAGAACTGCACAGACACTTAAGAGAGAATTTAAAGACAGATAATGCAGCCTATATCCACAGGCTACACTGTCCAGTACTTCGACTAGAAATTCCACCAAAAGTCCACAAACAGCACAGCCTGTCCAGGGTTTTCTTACAGAGAAAACCTTGCCTGTAACAGCAAAACCCTCTGGAATGATAGAGAGGAAGAAGTGGACAGACAAGCCCCATAGGCTGCCATTATGTGGCTCAAAACAGGATACTGTGCCTTTAAGAGAACTTTCCAGAAGCCTCACAGTATCCCAGAATGCACTGCAGGTCCCTTCCACCTTCAGTTCTTTTTGAAGGTGTAACACGCCAGACCTGTAGTATTTCTTACATGAATATCTCTCTCCACCGGGGAGGAGGGCGGGCGCTTATGACTATAACAGAGATACCCCTACTACAGAACTGGAGTTACAGGACAGAAACTACTCCTTCTGTAGTAGGGGATCTCTGTGTATAGTCATAATCTAGTGAATAGAATGGCAAGCCCATCCCCACACCAAAGCGGCGGTGGAGAAAAGAGAAATAACACCACTACTGTGCGAACAGATTTCGCAGCGAAGCCTGCCCAACCCGAGCATCTGCCCTGGCAACAGTCTCCAGACAGTAATGCTTAACAAAGGTATGGACCGACTTCCAAGTGGCTGCCCTGCTGATATCTGCAAGCGGAACACTACGGAGCAAAGCAGTCGTGGCAGCTTTGCCCCTGGTGGAATGAGCCTTAGGTTTACCCCCTAAGGTCTTATCAGCCTTTTGGTAACACAATTGTATACAGGACACAATCCACCTCGAGATGGACTGTTTAGAGGTAACAAGACCGGTCCTGACTGATCCATAATTGATAAACAATTATTCTGACCTACGAATATCCTTGGTTTTATTCAGATAAAATTTCAACACCCTCCTAACATCCAGAGAACGCAGAGACCGTTCCGCTGGAGATGAAGGATCCTGAACACTCGTAGGCAAAGTTATAGTCTGGTTAACATGGAAGTCAGATATAACCTTGGGAAGAACTTTTAGGGTGAGTACGCAGAACAACCTTAGCAGCATGAAATACAGTATAAGGTTCCTGGCCACACAACGCCTGAATTTCCCTCACCCTGCGGGCCGATGTAATGGCCACGAAGAACGCCGCCTTCCAGGACAGGTGCTGCAATGAAGCATGATGAATAGGTTCAAAAAGCCCCTTCATCCATCAGGACAGCACCACGTTCAATTCCCATGAAGGCGAAGGAAGCCAGACAGCAGGGAACACGGTCTTCGAGCCTTCCAAAAAACACTTTGATCACAGGGACCTGAAAGAAGGAAGTCTGTAAAGGCCATGTCCTGTAGGCAGTCAGCGCAGCAAGATGAACCTCAATGCAATGGACATTAAGGCCAGATTGCGCCAGGTGTAGAAGATATGGAAGGATGACATCTTCCTTCTACGTCCGTAGGTCATAGTCCTTGAACTTGCACCAGATGCAAAAACCTCTTCCACTTGTAAGCATAAGAAGTCCTAGTGGAAGGTCGCCTAGCCTCCTTCAGTATGTCCATACAAACTTCTGGTAGATTCAAATGGACATAACGCACTACTCAGGAGCCATGCCGCCAAATTCAAAGACGAGAGGTTGGGGTGCAACATCTGCCCCCCCGAACTTTGTGAGAAGATCTGGCCTGCACGGCAGCCGTATGTGAGGAAGGAGAGACCGGCGAAGCAGGTCTGTGAACCACCACTGCCTGGGCCATTCCAGGGCAATCAGGATCATCCGCGCCCTGGACTGAGACAGTTTGATGAGTACCGCCGGAATCAGGGGAAAGGGTGGAAAAGCGTACAGAAAGCTGTTCGACCAGTTAATCCATAACGCATACCCCAGCGTCCCCTGCTGGTAGTACCCGGAGGCGAAGTCTCAGCATTTGCTGCTTTCGGCGGTGGAGAACAGATCTACGTCTGGAGTCCCCCACCATGCGAAGACTTCTCCTAGTACTTCGTTGTTTATGACCCATTAGTGGTCTTCCTGAATCAGTCTGCTCAGTGCGACTGTCCGAACCTTCTGCACACCTAGCAGATGGGTAACCATGATCGTCAGTCCTCCGGCTAGAAGCCAGCGCCAGATCGCCTGCGCCTCCTGCGACAGAGTGCGCAATCTCGAATCCCCTACTTGGTGAGGCAATACATCGTGGGCGTATTGTCCGTCTGTACAAGCAGAGAGTTGGTCTGGAAGGACGTAAGAAACGCATTCAGTGCCAAGTGAACAGTTCTGAGTTCCAGGAAACTGATGTGATACGTGGACTCCAACGGGGACCACGTTCCTTGTATCCGTAAGTCTCCGGAATGTGCCCCCCCAGCCGTGGCGAGACGCATCCGTCACGATAGTGTGTGCGGGAATGTCCTTGTGAAAGGGAACCCCTCTGAGGAGATTCTCCGCCGAACACCACCACTTCAGAGACTGAAGCTCATGCAGAGACAGCCGTATCCTGTCATCCGAAGATCCATTCCTCTGATCCCACTGATCCTCCAAGACTCCGCAAAGGTCTCATGTGCAGCCGTGCGTGTGGCGTGAGGAAGATACCAGAGGCCATCGACCCCAGTAGAGAAGACACCGTCCCCACTGTTGTAGATGGAGCGGTCATAAGAGCCTAAGCCTTCCGAAGGAGCGAGAATCGTCTCTCTTCCGAAGGAGACACGCTTGCTGACAGCGTATCGATGGAGGCTCCCAAGTACTGTATGCACTGGACCGAAATCGGGACAGCCTTGGACATGTCGATGTGCAACCCCAGCTTGTTCAAAAGAACGCACGTCTTCAGGAAGTGTGCTAGAGCTTCCGAGAAAGAGGAGGCCTTGATCAACCAATCGTCCAGGTCCGGGTAGACAAACACCTCGTTTATCTTCAGGTGTGCAGCTACCACCGTCATGCACTTCGAGAATGTTCTGGGCGCAGAGGGCAGCCCGACTGGCAGTACTGTGTACTGATAATGATTGGCGCCGACTCGAAATCGCCGGAAGTACGCATCCTGTAGACCTATGACAGAGCCAATCTCCCTGTTGCAGCTGAGGAGAAAACCTGATGCAACGATAGCATGCGAAATTCCTCTCTGCGAATCCACTTGTTTGCTTGTCGCAAATCCAGAATGGACCTGAACTCTTTCTCGTCCTTCTTGCGAACCAGAGAGAACCGGGAGTACAGACCTCTTCCCCTTGAGACAGAGGCACGTCTCCTATCGCCCTTTTCCTGAACAGGATATCGGCCTCCGCCTGTAGCTCGCGCAGCTGAAACTGCGAGCTGACCGGAGGAATAGCTGGAGATGGGTTGATGAACCGAAGACTGACTTAGACCCGGCCGGCCTTTGTTCGCCGAGGAGCATCAAGCTCTCCCACGTATGCGCACAATATACTTGTGAAGTATTAAAGGCGGCCCGGGACCACAGACAAACCCTGGGAGGAAAAACGCCGCTAGAAAGGGAAGGAGGCCTCAAGCCGGTCTCCACGCCCCAAACCTACAGCCTTCCAAAAGTCTCGAGTCAGACTTATGCGGGCCACTCACTACCCCCATGGCAGCCCAAGGGTTGCCCAAAGAACGGGAGAGTAGAAGCACCCTGCTGAGCCGCAGGCTTCAGAGACGTCCGACGAAAACAAGTATGGCAACGTAGGATAAACCCACAATACTTGGGGGTCGGCCGGAGAGAAAACTCTGCTCCGACACCGATGCTTAGAACTGAAACCATCAGGTCTCTTGTAAGGCTTCCCTTCTGTCTATTGGCAGGGGAACCATAAATCGGTGAAGAAAACACCCCTACACAGGGATCCTACCACAACCGCCCACCAACAGCGGGCCACAGCATGACGTCTACGTGCCGCCACCCCTGCGACCAAGTCAGAAGTACATTCGAAGCCAGAACCTCCTGGCAGGTGGTAGCGGACCAAAGCTAAGTACCGCCAACCAGTTAAGAGTCGGAGAGGGACTCCCCGTACTCGAGGAAGACGCATCCCCGGCATCAAGGCACGGGGATTCGCGGACTGAGGGGCCAAAGGCCCCTGCCTAGCCGATGAGTAGGCATGCGAATACTCAAAACTAAGCAAAAAAGGACCAACGTCCCTCGCTTACACGTGGTGAGTAGCCACAGACTCCCCATCAGAAGGGTTCCTCGACGCCGATCAACTGCTCGGCGTCGTGAGTGGACGGTGCCGGGAACACAAAGTCCCCTCCTACGAAGAGGAGCTCAACACGGAGCGAGGCCTGGAACAAGACCCAGGCCGCAAGCACCGGTAAGTGTTCCGCGGCTGCAACCCATGACGTCGACTTCACTACGACGTCACCATCACTAAGACAGTGACTGTCTCTATGATAACCAACACTCCAACGTCAAAATGTCACCACGGTGTCAAACACCGAGACGCCGAGACATCCATAACCGTGACGTCTGGACCCAACGGAAGATAGCGGAGTCCAAGCGACCAACGCCCCAAAAGGAGCATCGCTGCTCCATGATGCCGAGCATCACTGCTCCATGACGTCGAGCCTCACTGCTCCATGACGTCGAGCCTCACTGCTCCATGACGTCGAGCCTCACCGCTCCATGACGTCGAGCCTCACCGCTCCATGACGTCGAGCCTCACCGCTCCATGACGTCGAGCCTCACCGCTCCATGACGTCGAGCCTCACCGCTCCATGACGTCGAGCATCACCGCTCCATGACGTCGAGCATCACCGCTCCATGACGTCGAGCATCACCGCTCCATGACGTCGAGCATCACCGCTCCATGACGTCGAGCATACCTGCCCCATGACGTCGAGCATCACTGCTCCATGACGTCGAGCATCACTGCTCCATGACGTCGAGCATCACTGCTCCATGACGTCGAGCATCACTGCTCCATGACGTCGAGCATCACTGCTCCATGACGTCGAGCATCACTGCTCCATGACGTCGAGCATCACTGCTCCATGACGTCGAGCATCACTGCTCCATGACGTCGAGCATCACTGCTCCATGACGTCGAGCATCACTGCTCCATGACGTCGAGCATCACTGCCCCATCGATGTCGAGGCACCCCATCGACGTCGAGGCACCCCATCGACGTCGAGGTACCCCATCGACGTCGAGGTACTCCATCGACGTCGAGGCACTCCATCGACGCATCTCCATGACGCCGAGGCATCTCCATGACGCTCCACGTCCCTCAGACGTGCCTTTACCGGGGAGAAACCCAGAGGTTACAGCATGGGACTCGGTAGAGGGCCCACCCTCTCCTTACCCAGAGGCTGAAGACGCCTTCAAACTCCTCTGTTCTAAACCTGGGAGCCAAAGCTTCCCAGGAAAGAAGTCACAGAGAAGACAGGTGTCAAAAGACACAGGCAAACACAGAATACAAACCTGTGAGCTTCAGCGCTGGCCTTCAGTACAGCTGCAGACAAAGCACTTGTCAGACTAGAAGTAGTATAAGACAAGAATACTGCAGAAATTCTGCCAAAAAAACACAGCAGAATGTAGATAAAGGCCAAAGACGTCGAGTGAAGCTGTAAAAATCCAAATTTATCACAAAAAAATATAGAAAAAGCTCAAAAAAGAAGAGCTAATGCTCCAGGGTCCTGCTAGCAGGAGCCGGAAAAAAGAACTGAAGGTGGAAGGGACCTGCAGTGCATTCTGGGATACTGTGAGGCTTCTGGAAAGTTCTCTTAAAGGCACAGTATCCTGTTTTGAGCCACATAATGGCAGCCTATGGGGCTTGTCTGTCCACTTCTTCCTCTCTATCATTCCAGAGGGTTTTGCTGTTACAGGCAAGGTTTTCTCTGTAAGAAAACCCTGGACAGGCTGTGCTGTTTGTGGACTTTTGGTGGAATTTCTAGTCGAAGTACTGGACAGTGTAGCCTGTGGATATAGGCTGCATTATCTGTCTTTAAATTCTCTCTTAAGTGTCTGTGCAGTTCTGCATGTTTGGACAACTTAAGAGATTATTTTTGATTGCTCCGGGGTCCGCGCACATGGGCGGGACTATTCACTAGATTATGACTATACACAGAGATCCCCTACTACAGAAGTGTTGCCTTCTGAGATGTGCTGCAACTGTCGCTAAGCATTTTGTAAACACTCTTGGAGCCGTGGTAACCCCGAAGGGCAAAACCTTGAATTGGTAGTGTTGACCTTCTATTGTGAACCGGAGATATTTTCTGTGGGCTGGATGGATGGGTATGTGAAAGTACGCATCTTTGAGGTCTAGTGTTGCTAGGAAATCTCCTTGTTGTAGCAACGGGAGCACGTGCTGTAGTGTGATCATATGGAAGTGCTCCGATAGTATATATTGATTTAGGGGTCTGAGGTCCAATATTGGTCTGAGGGAGCCATCCTTCTTGGGAATAAGGAAGTATACTCCTGTTCCTTGCTGGTGGAAAGGGACTTGCTCTATGGCCCCTTTTTCTAGCATGCATTTCACCTCTTGTTGGAGCAGGGTGATGTGTTCCGTGGACATAGGACGATGTCTGGGTGGTATGTTTGGTGGTGTAGAAGTCAGTTCTAGGCAATAACCAAACTGGATAATTTCTCTCACCCACCTGTCCGTGGTAATTTCGTGCCAGACAGGTAGGAACTGTTGGTGTCTGCCTCCGACCGGTGTTATGTGGTCTGGAGGCAGCGTAATGAAGTCACTGTTTTGTGGCAGTGGAGGCTCTGGTGTTATTGCCTCCACGTCCTCTTCCCTTTTTATTGTTGCCCCTATAACCTCCTCTGTGTTCTTGATGAAGGAACCTTGTGTGTTACTTTAGTATGAGGCAGATGTTTGCGAGGTATTTCCTCGTCTAGTTGCCCTGTATGAGGAGCGCAGAAAGGAGCTTCTGTGTTGCTGAAATTGCTGAAATTGCAATGCCCCCATTGTTTTTGCGGTTTGTGTCTTTTTTCATTTTATCCAAAATGGTGTCGACAGCGGGGCCAAATAGAAAATCTTGATTGACAGGTTGGTTAAGAATGGTGGACTGCACCTCATTCTTAAAACCAGAAATACGCAGCCATGCATGTCTGCGTAATAAGACGCTAGTGTTAATTGACCTAGCTGCGGTGTCTGCTGCGTCAAGCGCGCATTTGATGGAGGCATTGGTTATAAATTTTCCCTCTTGTATGAGGTCATCAGCTTGTGCTTTAAAGGGCTCAGGCAGGTGTTGCATTAGGCTTTCGAGTTGATCATAATGCGCCCTGTCGTAACGAGCCAGTAGGGCGTGTGTATTAGCAATCCTCCATGAGTTGGAGGCTTGTGCTGCTACCCTTTTGCCTGATGCCTCTAGTATCTTTGATTCTTTATCAGGGGGAGGTGCTTCCCCTGTTTGGGAGTTGGCCCACTTACGTGCATTAGCCACTACCAGTGAGTCTAGTGGTAACTGTCCCCTGATGTAAGTAGGGTCTATAGTCGCTGTCCTATACTTTTTTTCTATTCTGGGGTTGATTACCCGTGCCCTGGCTGTATCCTTAAATATGTCAGGTGCAGGTTTCAGAACATGGGAAGTGTTCTAACACTTTTTTCTGCAGTGGGGAAGGTGTCAAATAAGAAGTCTTCCTCAACAGGGTCATTATGCATATCTACATTGTGGAATTGTGCTGCCCTGTCTATGAGTTGATTGAAGACTATGGTGTCATCTGTAGGTGACGGCTTAGTAGGATAAGAGGGTACATCAGGGATGGGGTGGGTGTTGTAAGGGTCTGTTGGCTCCTCCCATGGTTCCTCTTGTGGTTGAGGATCTTGTGGGAAATCATATTGAGGTTGTGGCTCATCCCCCATGTTACCCTCATTGACCCCGTGGTGAGAAGGAGAGTAAGGAATGTAAGGATTAAAGGGTGTAGTAGGCATGATAGGCTGAAAAGAAATGAAGGGTCTAGAGGGAGAAGTCCCAAAGTCCTTTTTCTTTAATGGAATAGGGGAATGTGAGCCAGAGTCCAAAGGCCTCTTCTTTCTGTGCAGGATGGTAACTTTACCAGTCTCTGGATTGATATATATTTTAGCTTGGTCGTCTGATGGATCTGGGTGGAAGAGTTCTTCCTTTAAAGTCCTGGGTTTAGTGTTAGACTTCTTTGGGTCGGTAACAGTTTCTTTTTCTACGACTTTTGGTGTTTTTTTGCTTTTTTTCGGCTCGGGCCCTTGTTCGGGGTCAACGAGTGATTTGGGGTCGACTGGAACTTTCGGGTCGACACGTTATTTGTGCTCCGTAGGCTTTTTTGGATGAGTGTCCTTTTCCGAGTCGACGTTCTTTTTCGGATCGACTGGTGTCTTTGGAGCACTTATCTTTGGGTCGACAGGTTTTTCCAGCCGTGCTACTGGCTTCGGTACGGCCCCCTTTTTGTCGGCGACCTTTGACGGGGTCGATGGATTTTGGACCGGTAGGCTTATTCGGGTCGGCGGCCTTCTTTGGTTCGGCGCCCTTAGGCTGCGTGCCCCTGTTCGGTTCGACTACCTCTTTGGGGTCAATGTTTTTTGGCTGAGCGGCCTTCTTTGGCTCCACGCTTTTTGGCTGTACGGTCTTCTTCGGTTCGACGCCCTTCGGGTCGATGACCTTTTTTGGCTCTGGAACCTTCTTCGGGACGATGGTACTGGGCCATGGGGTCTCTGAAGGTTTCTGTTTTGATTTCGGAGCCGAGCTGGATGGCGGGGCTGGCGAAACTTTATGATCTTGGCTAAGGCCTTTTGGCGATGCCTCGACCGGAGCCTTTGGTAACGGGCTTATTGGTGTCGGGGGCAGTGTACTCACGATTTGCCCCGGTGGGATCTTGTCATCGGAGTCCGAGTAGTCCTCGACGGTGACTATCTCTAGGTCTGAGTCTGGAGCGTCCGGTAGTTCCTGGTCATCATCGAAGATGTTGTCCGGTTCCGGTGCCTGTCGCTGCATCTCTTGCCTAGCGGCCTGTCGGATCCGTATGGTTTTCTTCGACCGAAACTGGGTGCAGGCCGGGCAGGTTTCTTCCCTATGGTCTGGGGAAAGGCACTTGTTGCATACTGAGTGTTTCTCAGTATGTGGGAACTTGGAGTGGCATTGTGGGCACCTTTTAAAAGGGCTTCTTTCCATCGACGGTCGGCTCACGTGGCGTCGAAAAGGCCTAAAGGCCCGCGTCGACGACCGATGGGAGATGGAAAGCTGGATCGAGTAGAGAGGTACCGAAAGAGAACAATACCGTCGAAGTCGAAGGCCTTTAGAAAGTTTTGTTTTCGATTCCGAAGTTGGAGTTTTGGAGTTAGCATCCGAACCCAATGGCGGAAAAAACAATCTGAGGATGGAGAAGATGCCCATGCGCACTGTAGTCCAGGGGAGGAGTCACCTATCTCGTGATACTTCGAAGACTCTTCCAAGACAACAAAGTGCAATCATCCGGACCCAACACTAGGCGGCGATCTATGCACAGATATGAATTCAGCAGCCCACATGCCTCGAACAGCCCAAGGAACAGAAGAGTTACCTTCTTGGGTACCCACCAGTCGACGGACCAGGGATCACGAAGGTTCCACAAGCAGAAATGCTAGAAGAGGGCTCACGGAACACTCGAGGAGTGTAGGCCCACAATCTTCGGTGCAGATGGTGCTCGGAGCTTGGACTACAAGTAGCCCAATGCACAACTTCGGGAAAGATCGGGAAGTCGATGCACTAGCAAATGTACACGGTGTCCAGGAATTCCGGTCCCATGTCACAGGTGAGGGCTGCGGGTCTCAGCTTTGCTGGGATCTCGTGTCGGCCTCTGAGAAGTCTGTGTCCTGAGTCGCTAATCCGTCGGGATCCGGTGGGAGACTTGGAAATGCAGACTGGCAAGATGCATCTTTGGTGCCTGTTTGAACAGGGGAGTCACTCTTTGACCCCAAGGGAGATTCTTCCGTCTTCTAGTCGATGTAGAATGTCGAAGTTCCAGGATATATGTTGCAGAGTTTTGTCCAGGTTTAATTTGAAGTCCTAACGACTGGGTTCCCATACTTATACAAAGTTAGGGAGTTGGACATACTATGGGGACCCACTTATGGGAGGATCTAGGGAGGGGGGTGGCTACACCCCTTTCCCTTTGTCCAGTTTCGCGCTAGAGCAGGGGTTGAGTGCCCCTGCAACCGGTTTGACCTGGGATATGCACAGGGACACCAAGTGTGCCCCCAGCACTGTCTGAAAAGCATTCTATGAATGCACCCACCCCGCCCCAATACACTAAAGCCTGTCTGGGAGGTGGTTACACCTCCCTGTGACAGGAGACCTATTATCCAGGCCTCCCCTGCCGGAGTTTCGTCCAGCAGCAGGAGGTCAGACTCGTGTCTGTGGCTGCAGCATCCATTTTGTGATGCTGGGGCTCTTTCAAACTATTACCGGTTAGGTCAGTGTGTACATGTCTCTCCCTCTAGAAGGGTGGAATTCTACTCCCGCAGCCAGGACTGGCAGGGGTCGGGGAGGGAGGGGAGCGGGGTAGAATTCCAAAGTGTTTGACGCCAAACACGATATATTTCCATGCAGCCATTCCAAAGTTAGCATTTACCGCTTGGTTATAATGCACTTAAGAGTATATGGTCTGGCTGCATCACAGAACAGTCTCGGAGAATATATTCCGAAAGCTGCAGAGGGGTCCTGCTCATGCATGGGCACCCTCTCACACAAAACCAAGCACTCTCCCTTCAGGATTGAGAAGGCCTGCCATAGGAGTGACTTATACGTTTAAATGTGTCAGTGTTTAAAGGTAGATATAGGTAACCTATATCTTAGTAAGGGGTGCATGCACCACCTTACCCAGGCTGCAGTAACAGAACTGTGGTGCCATTTTGGAAGGCTTCCCAGGGGTGGCATAATACATGCTTCAGCCCCTGGGGTACCTATGCCCTTAGTACCTACGGTACCATATACTAGGGAATCACAAGGGTAACCCAGTAACCAATCTGGAGTGTACCTTATGTACATGCAATCATTTTAGAGAGGAGCTAGGCTGGGGTCCTGGTTAGCAGGGCCCCAGCCAGACTAAAGTCGAAAAACAGTGAAACACCAGCAAAAAGTGGAAGTAACCATAGTAAGCAGATCCTTCTCTCCTACACTTCCCTCAACCAGACTCTGTGGCAGAACGTACTTTACACACCTTAGGTGTGAAAAGAGCACTACTTTACTATGTAGAAAGGACACTGCCTTTCCGTAAGACAAAACAACTATTTGTTTTTTTTGCCTCACCACTTAAAAGGCAATCCTATAACAAAATCAGGTATTGCAAGCTGGATAGTCAAATGTCCAGACATGCTATACAAAAGCAAAACAAATATGGACAATTCCCCCTAGAGCGCACTCCACACGCAAACTAGGGACCTCTATGGCATTCCTAGGAAATATATATAGATGACATCTGCAAAGCTACAACATGGTCTACACCTCACACACGTTGTGTGCTGGTGCTATTCACTCGGATCTGCAGAGCCGTGTTCGGGGATGGAAGGAGTTTCCTATTGCTTAAACTGGAGCTATTGGGCCAGAGCAACCCCCAACATTTGGAGGCTCATGAGGCATTGTATCAAGAACAAAAAGTTATTTGCATATTAGCAAAACTCCACAAAAACCTGTAGTCACATTGCAGTAAAGAATACTTATTAAAAATATATATTTTATATAAACATTGTTAATCTTTCGATTATTCCTTCTTGACCACTGACCTTACCTGATTGTTCACACTGTCCACTTAGACATCCTAGGAATTTTTTCACACCTGTCACATTGCAGTACTACATTTTCACTCTTATGTAAATACACTTTTTTACTTAGAAAAACGTGAGTAAGGTGGGGTGTGGTGCATCCTGTCCTGAAGGAGTTGATCTCCGAAACATGTCGACGCACCCAAGAGGCGATGTGCATAATATCACATAATCACCTCAACCTGCACCCCTTTTTAACAGTACCAACCCGGGGGCTCATTAAAATTATTTTGACATACCCCAGGAGCCAGGCACTTTTATAACTATTCACTCACTTAAATTGCTCCACCACATACTCACACAAATACCCTCACACGCACCACGCATAGTCTTTGTGATCAGTGCTCCCGCGTAGTCTTAGGTCGTAGCACGCCGCACCCCGTAGAGGGGTGCGAAGACCCCAATGATGAAGCATGACACCAAGGGTCCTTTTGGTGTGTGAGGGGTATTTTAAAAACACTATGTGCTCCCCACCACAGTAGGGAACACATCACCTAATCAGGTGGGTTTTTGTTGTTTATTTGCTATTCACAGCCAGGCGTCGCTATACACAAACGCTCTGCGGGTTTCAAGCCCCTGTCAACCAATAAGGAAAATGCTACTTACCAGTATGCATCTGTTCTTGGCATGCAGGGCTGCTGACATTCATATCTTAGCATAGATCGCCGCCTAGTGTTGGGTCCGGATGTTTGCACCTTGTTGTCCTGGAAGAGTCTTCAAAGTATCACGAGATAGGTGACTCATCCTCTGGACTACAGTGTGCATGGGCATTCTCTCCATCATCAGATTGTTTTTCGCCATTGTGGCAAAGATGGAGTATACAAAAGTAAGAATGACCATGTAAGTGTATGTAGAAAGATTACTGCAGCTGTGACAGGCACCAGGGAGGAGGGTGGGCGATATGAATGTCAGCAGCCCTACATGCCAAGAACAGATACATACTGGTAAGTAGCATTTTCCGTTCGAGGCATGTGGGCTGCTGAATTCATATCTTAGCATAGACTGTAAAGCAGTATCTCCTCTAGCGGTGGTCACCTGCCCCAGCTGCAGCTGTTTTAAAAAGAGTTTTAAGGACAGCCTGGCCTACAGCAGCTTGCTGCTTTGTTTGCACATCGACAGTAGTGTTTAGTGAAAGTGTGTATGGTAGACCATGTAGCTGCCCTACATATGTCTTCTTGGGGAATATTTCCTAGGAATGCCATGGATGTCCCCATTTTACGCGTCGAGTGGGCTTTTGGGGGAACTGTTAGAGTGCGCTTAGCTTTTTGATAGCATATCTGAATGCATTTAACTATCCATCTGGCTATTCCTGATTTTGAAATGGGATTACCTTTATGTTGTGGAGAAAAAGTAACAAACAGTTGCTTTTTTTTCCTGAATGATTTAGTCCTGTCAACATAATATAGCAGAGCTCTTACATCTAGTGTGTGTAGGGCTCTTTCAACCACTGACTGCGGGTTTTGGAAGACAACTGGCAATTCTATTGACTGATTGATATGGCAAGTGGATATAACCTTTGGCATGAACTTCGGGTTAGTGCGAAGTACTACCTTATTGCTATGTATTTGCATGAAAGGTTCTTGAATGGTTAGTGCCTGTAGCTCGCTCACTCGCCTGAGGGGGGTAATGGCAACCAAGAATGCCACCTTCCATGTTAAGAATTGTAATTCACATGAATGGAGTGGTTCGAAGGGAGGTCCCATAAGTCTGGTAAGTACTATGTTCAAGTTCCAGACTGGTGAAGGTGGGTGCTTTGGAGGGATTATCCTTTTAAGTCCTTCCATAAAAGCTTTGATCGGTGGTATTCTGAACAGGGACATGTGTTGTCTGTTTTGTAGATATGCTGCTATAGCAGCAAGATGTGGCCTTACATCTTATATGTATGTATGTATATATATATATATATATATATATATATATATATATATATATATATATATATATATATATATATATATATGTATATATATATATATATATATATATATATATATATATATATATATATATATATATACACACATACACACACACACATCAAAACAATGCTTCCAAAAGAATGCTGAAAGGCACCTCCAGGGAGAAACGGACACTTCAGGCAGGATCTCGCATTGGCAGAGTTTTTTATTTCATTTTAAAAGTGAATTGCAAGTACCTCAATCTGACGCGTTTCGGCGAACCAAGTCGCCTTGCTCACCAGATAAAAGTGATTAATTCTAAACAGTTTTTAAAATAATTAACCACCAATAGAATGAGAATGGCTGTCATGTGACCTTCGATCAACATGGTTAAAAGACTTATAGCCTTGGGTTACAATTCGGAAGACAGTCTAACGTTTGTGGCTCAAAACCAAATTGTTGTTCTGAACATTCAAAATCGTTTGCAAATTGTTTTTACACATAATTTACAATCATATTTTGCAAAGTGAGAATAACTGTATCAATACAGGTAAAACATGACTGCAATTAATTAAACAATATAAAATTGCTACAAATGATATAAAAATCAATGTTTGGACACTTCTTAATTTTAAGTTGTTCTGACTGCATAATACAAGTTCATTGAGTTTTTCTCATGTTTAAATTATCGGCCATGATCCATATAAATCACCATCTTTGCAATTAATAAATCAATCTGTGTTCTTGTATGCCTCCTCTGTACTGCAGTCATATTCGACAGACAAAAGTGCTAAGTGTAAAGTGCTCTAAACTAAAGTGCTAAAATAATCTCAGCTGGTAATTTACACTTCTACATAGGAACTGTTTTGGAATAAAGGGAAAAGGGCAGCAGGGAAACGTTGTTTTTATTCCTGCATCAATCCCACAAGATTCTTGTAATCATAACAGTTCAAAGTTCAGACAGCCGTCTGTACCTTATAGACATCACCATTGGACCATATTTCAAGGAAAAGAGCCAACACACAGTTGCTGTAATTTAAGGATAAGTATCCACTCGAATAATATTAAGAGACTAGAAAAGAGTCAAGATATACCTGTGCAAATGGCGCCAATAAATAGTATAAAACCATAAATTCATAAAACTACAAACTCATGATAAAACACTTAAATACAGGACACCAAACGCAGATATAAAACTAAACCCTAATAAATATCTTAAAACTCCAGTACAAAATTTATCTAGAATAATTACCTAAAACGATTGTTAGATTCCAATATCGATGTAACTAACTCCTAATATGATGTACCAAACTGTGCATGATTGGAAAGGCCAATTCCACTACTCGAAGAGATCATAACATATATAACATATTTACAGGTAGTGATAAATCCTCGCAAATATTGAGTCCTCTAGGAGCCTTAGTTTCTAGCTCTAAGATATATTTGGTTACCAATTGCCTGAGCAACTTCTCCCTATTACCTCCTCGTTTGTTGGGAGGAATTCTATCGATTACATAGTACTGTAAGACATTGAGATTATTGTCATGTTCTGTCTTAACATGCCTAGCTACCGGATAGGAGGGATCTGAATTTACGGTTGCTCTCAAGTGCTGAAGTATGCGAGCATGTACCTGGAGTTTCGTGCTCCCTACATACCGGAGACCACATACGCAGGAGAGAACATACACGGCATGATCTGTTTTACATGTGAAATGCCCTTGTATCTTGATCAACTCATCAGAGAATGCATTCTTGTAAGATATGGTATTGGTCCCAAATCTGCAAGCTCTGCACGTACTGCACTTAAAACAAGCATTAGAAATGCAATCGGGCTCGGATTTATTGGAGTTTGAGCTAATGGCATTGTAAATGCCAATGTCTTTTTGCCATGTGTTATGGAGTGTGTGCATGTGGTGTGTAGTGGAAGTATGTTTGTTGAATTGTAATTTTACCAATGGTGGCATGCTGTGCTTTATATGAATATGTTTAAAAGTAAAGTGTACCATACTGCGATTGCTTGGTGGAAAAGTGCACTGCCGGCTGGAGGTGTGTGTGCCTGGTGGAAGGGTGCACTGACGGCTGGTGGGTGTGTGCTTGGTAAAAGCGTGCACAGATGGATGATGGTTGTTGGTGTTTGTGCATGGTGTAAGCATTCATTGACGGCTGGGGGTGTGTTGTTGTGTGTGTTGTTTTCTGTGTGCTGGTGAGTGTGTGCTGGTGAGTGTGTGGTGGTGAGTCTGTGGGGGTGAGCCTGGGGAGTGAGTGTGGTGGTGAGTGTGTTGTGTTGAGTGGTGACAAGTGTGTGGTGTTGAGAGACTGAGGTGTGTGGTTTGTGTGTGCGTTGTATGTGTGTGTGGTGTATGTGTGTGTGGTGTTTTCTGCACACTCACACACTGCCCCGTAACATTCACACACTGCTCATCCGCACATCACACACTGCTCATCCGCACACTCCCAATGTCACCCTGCATAGTCACACACTGTTTACCCTGCACACTCATTCTGCACACTCACACAATGTGCACCCTGACACACTGTCTCCGCAGTCACTCTGCTGTCACTCTGCTGTCACTGTCTCTGCTGTCACTGTCTCTGCTGTCACTGTCTCTGCTGTCACTGTCTCTGCTGTCTCTCTGCTGTCACTGTCTCTGCTGTCACTGTCTCTGCTGTCACTCTGCAGTCACTCTGCTGTCACTCTGCACTCTGCTGTCACTCTGCACTCTGCTGTCACTCTGCACTCTGCTGTCACTCTGCACTCTGCTGTCACTCTGCACTCTGCTGTCACTCTGCACTCTGCTGTCACTCTGCACTCTGCTGTCACTCTGCTGTCACTCTGCACTCTGCTGTCACTCTGCTGTCACTCTGCACTCTGCTGTCACTCTGCTGTCACTCTGCACTCTGCTGTCACTCTGCTGTCACTCTGCACTCTGCACTCTGCAGTCACTCTGCACTCTGCACTCTGCAGTCACTCTGCACTCTGCACTCTGCAGTCACTCTGCAGTCACTCTGCAGTCACTCTGCAGTCACTCTGCAGTCACTCTGCAGTCACTCTGCAGTCACTCTGCAGTCACTCTGCAGTCACTCTGCAGTCACTCTGCAGTCACTCTGCAGTCACTCTGCAGTCACTCTGCAGTCACTCTGCAGTCACTCTGCAGTCACTCTGCAGTCACTCTGCAGTCACTCTGCAGTCACTCTGCAGTCACTCTGCAGTCACTCTGCAGTCACTCTGCAGTCACTCTGCAGTCACTCTGCAGTCACTCTGCAGTCACTCTGCAGTCACTCTGCAGTCACTCTGCAGTCACTCTGCAGTCACTCTGCAGTCACTCTGCAGTCACTCTGCAGTCACTCTGCAGTCACTCTGCAGTCACTCTGCAGTCACTCTGCAGTCACTCTGCAGTCACTCTGCAGTCACTCTGCAGTCACTCTGCAGTCACTCTGCTGTCACTCTGCTGTCACTCTGCTGTCACTCTGCTGTCACTCTGCTGTCACTCTGCACTCTGCTGTCACTCTGCAGTCACTCTGCAGTCACTCTGCTGTCACTCTGCACTCTGCACTCTGCTGTCACTCTGCTCTCACTCTGCACTCTGCACTCTGCTGTCACTCTGCTCTCACTCTGCACTCTGCTCTCACTCTGCACTCTGCTCTCACTCTGCACTCTGCTCTCACTCTGCACTCTGCTCTCACTCTGCACTCTGCTCTCACTCTGCACTCTGCTCTCACTCTGCTCTCACTCTGCACTCTGCACTCTGCAGTCACTCTGCAGTCACTCTGCAGTCACTCTGCAGTCACTCTGCAGTCACTCTGCAGTCACTCTGCAGTCACTCTGCAGTCACTCTGCAGTCACTCTGCAGTCACTCTGCAGTCACTCTGCAGTCACTCTGCAGTCACTCTGCAGTCACTCTGCAGTCACTCTGCAGTCACTCTGCAGTCACTCTGCAGTCACTCTGCAGTCACTCTGCAGTCACTCTGCAGTCACTCTGCAGTCACTCTGCAGTCACTCTGCAGTCACTCTGCAGTCACTCTGCTGTCACTCTGCTGTCACTCTGCAGTCACTCTGCTGTCACTCTGCTGTCACTCTGCTGTCACTCTGCTGTCACTCTGCTGTCACTCTGCAGTCACTCTGCAGTCACTCTGCAGTCACTCTGCAGTCACTCTGCAGTCACTCTGCAGTCACTCTGCAGTCACTCTGCAGTCACTCTGCAGTCACTCTGCAGTCACTCTGCAGTCACTCTGCAGTCACTCTGCTGTCACTCTGCTGTCACTCTGCTGTCACTCTGCTGTCACTCTGCTGTCACTCTGCTGTCACTCTGCTGTCACTCTGCTGTCACTCTGCACTCTGCTGTCACTCTGCTGTCACTCTGCACTCTGCAGTCACTCTGCACTCTGCTGTCACTCTGCACTCTGCAGTCACTCTGCAGTCACTCTGCACTCTGCAGTCACTCTGCTGTCACTCTGCAGTCACTCTGCTGTCACTCTGCTGTCACTCTGCTGTCACTCTGCTGTCACTCTGCTGTCACTCTGCTGTCACTCTGCACTCTGCTGTCACTCTGCAGTCACTCTGCACTCTGCAGTCACTCTGCACTCTGCTGTCACTCTGCACTCTGCAGTCACTCTGCACTCTGCAGTCACTCTGCACTCTGCAGTCACTCTGCAGTCACTCTGCACTCTGCAGTCACTCTGCTGTCACTCTGCTGTCACTCTGCTGTCACTCTGCTGTCACTCTGCTGTCACTCTGCTGTCACTCTGCTGTCACTCTGCTGTCACTCTGCACTCTGCTGTCACTCTGCAGTCACTCTGCACTCTGCAGTCACTCTGCACTCTGCTGTCACTCTGCACTCTGCTGTCACTCTGCACTCTGCAGTCACTCTGCACTCTGCAGTCACTCTGCACTCTGCTGTCACTCTGCACTCTGCAGTCACTCTGCACTCTGCAGTCACTCTGCAGTCACTCTGCACTCTGCAGTCACTCTGCAGTCACTCTGCACTCTGCAGTCACTCTGCAGTCACTCTGCACTCTGCAGTCACTCTGCAGTCACTCTGCACTCTGCAGTCACTCTGCAGTCACTCTGCACTCTGCAGTCACTCTGCAGTCACTCTGCACTCTGCAGTCACTCTGCAGTCACTCTGCACTCTGCAGTCACTCTGCAGTCACTCTGCACTCTGCAGTCACTCTGCAGTCACTCTGCACTCTGCAGTCACTCTGCAGTCACTCTGCTGTCACTCTGCTGTCACTCTGCTGTCACTCTGCTGTCACTCTGCACTCTGCACTCTGCACTCTGCTGTCACTCTGCTCTCACTCTGCACTCTGCACTCTGCTGTCACTCTGCTCTCACTCTGCACTCTGCTCTCACTCTGCACTCTGCTCTCACTCTGCACTCTGCTCTCACTCTGCACTCTGCTCTCACTCTGCACTCTGCTCTCACTCTGCACTCTGCTCTCACTCTGCACTCTGCTCTCACTCTGCACTCTGCTCTCACTCTGCACTCTGCTCTCACTCTGCACTCTGCTCTCACTCTGCACTCTGCTCTCACTCTGCACTCTGCTCTCACTCTGCACTCTGCTCTCACTCTGCACTCTGCTCTCACTCTGCACTCTGCTCTCACTCTGCACTCTGCTCTCACTCTGCACTCTGCACTCTGCAGTCACTCTGCAGTCACTCTGCAGTCACTCTGCAGTCACTCTGCAGTCACTCTGCAGTCACTCTGCAGTCACTCTGCAGTCACTCTGCAGTCACTCTGCAGTCACTCTGCAGTCACTCTGCAGTCACTCTGCAGTCACTCTGCAGTCACTCTGCAGTCACTCTGCAGTCACTCTGCAGTCACTCTGCAGTCACTCTGCAGTCACTCTGCAGTCACTCTGCAGTCACTCTGCAGTCACTCTGCAGTCACTCTGCAGTCACTCTGCAGTCACTCTGCACTCACTCTGCACTCTGCTCTCACTCTGCACTCTGCTCTCACTCTGCACTCTGCTCTCACTCTGCACTCTGCTCTCACTCTGCACTCTGCTCTCACTCTGCACTCTGCTCTCACTCTGCACTCTGCTCTCACTCTGCACTCTGCTCTCACTCTGCACTCTGCACTCACTCTGCACTCTGCACTCACTCTGCACTCTGCACTCACTCTGCACTCTGCACTCACTCTGCACTCTGCTCTCACTCTGCACTCTGCTCTCACTCTGCTCTCACTCTGCACTCTGCTCTCACTCTGCACTCTGCTCTCACTCTGCACTCTGCTCTCACTCTGCACTCTGCTCTCACTCTGCACTCTGCTCTCGCTCTGCACTCTGCTCTCGCTCTGCACTCTGCTCTCACTCTGCACTCTGCTCTCACTCTGCACTCTGCTCTCGCTCTGCACTCTGCTCTCGCTCTGCACTCTGCTCTCGCTCTGCACTCTGCTCTCACTCTGCTCTCACTCTGCTCTCTGCTCTCACTCTGCTCTCACTCTGCTCTCACTCTGCTCTCACTCTGCTCTCACTCTGCTCTCACTCTGCTCTCACTCTGCTCTCACTCTGCTCTCACTCTGCTCTCACTCTGCTCTCACTCTGCTCTCACTCTGCTCTCACTCTGCTCTCACTCTGCTCTCACTCTGCTCTCACTCTGCTCTCACTCTGCTCTCACTCTGCTCTCACTCTGCTCTCACTCTGCTCTCACTCTGCTCTCACTCTGCTCTCACTCTGCTCTCACTCTGCTCTCACTCTGCTCTCACTCTGCTCTCACTCTGCTCTCACTCTGCTCTCACTCTGCTCTCACTCTGCTCTCACTCTGCTCTCACTCTGCTCTCACTCTGCTCTCACTCTGCTCTCACTCTGCTCTCACTCTGCTCTCACTCTGCTCTCACTCTGCTCTCACTCTGCTCTCACTCTGCTCTCACTCTGCTCTCACTCTGCTCTCACTCTGCTCTCACTCTGCTCTCACTCTGCTCTCACTCTGCTCTCACTCTGCTCTCACTCTGCTCTCACTCTGCTCTCACTCTGCTCTCACTCTGCTCTCACTCTGCTCTCACTCTGCTCTCACTCTGCTCTCACTCTGCTCTCACTCTGCTCTCACTCTGCTCTCACTCTGCTCTCACTCTGCTCTCACTCTGCTCTCACTCTGCTCTCACTCTGCTCTCACTCTGCTCTCACTCTGCTCTCACTCTGCTCTCACTCTGCTCTCACTCTGCACTCGCTGTCACTCTGCACTCACTCTGCACTCACTGTCACTCTGCTGTCACTCTGCTGTCACTCTGCAGTCACTCTGCAGTCACTCTGCAGTCACTCTGCAGTCACTCTGCAGTCACTCTGCAGTCACTCTGCAGTCACTCTGCAGTCACTCTGCAGTCACTCTGCAGTCACTCTGCAGTCACTCTGCAGTCACTCTGCAGTCACTCTGCAGTCACTCTGCAGTCACTCTGCAGTCACTCTGCAGTCACTCTGCAGTCACTCTGCAGTCACTCTGCAGTCACTCTGCAGTCACTCTGCAGTCACTCTGCAGTCACTCTGCAGTCACTCTGCAGTCACTCTGCAGTCACTCTGCAGTCACTCTGCAGTCACTCTGCAGTCACTCTGCACTCTGCTCTCACTCTGCACTCGCTGTCACTCTGCACTCACTCTGCACTCGCTGTCACTCTGCACTCACTCTGCACTCACTGTCACTCTGCTGTCACTCTGCAGTCACTCTGCAGTCACTCTGCAGTCACTCTGCAGTCACTCTGCAGTCACTCTGCAGTCACTCTGCAGTCACTCTGCAGTCACTCTGCAGTCACTCTGCAGTCACTCTGCAGTCACTCTGCAGTCACTCTGCAGTCACTCTGCAGTCACTCTGCAGTCACTCTGCAGTCACTCTGCAGTCACTCTGCAGTCACTCTGCAGTCACTCTGCAGTCACTCTGCAGTCACTCTGCACTCTGCTGTCACTCTGCACTCTGCTGTCACTCTGCACTCTGCTGTCACTCTGCACTCTGCTGTCACTCTGCACTCTGCTGTCACTCTGCACTCTGCTGTCACTCTGCACTCTGCTGTCACTCTGCACTCTGCAGTCACTCTGCTGTCACTCTGCTGTCACTCTGCTGTCACTCTGCTGTCACTCTGCTGTCACTCTGCTGTCACTCTGCTGTCACTCTGCTGTCACTCTGCTGTCACTCTGCTGTCACTCTGCTGTCACTCTGCTCCGCCACTCTGCTCCGCCACTCTGCACTCACCGCCACTCTGCACCGCCACTCTGCACTCTGCACCGCCACTCTGCACCGCCACTCTGCACCGCCACTCTGCACTCTGCACCGCCACTCTGCACCGCCACTCTGCACCGCCACTCTGCACCGCCACTCTGCACCGCCACTCTGCACTCTGCACCGCCACTCTGCACTCTGCACCGCCACTCTGCACTCTGCACCGCCACTCTGCACCGCCACTCTGCACTCTGCACCGCCACTCTGCACCGCCACTCTGCACCGCCACTCTGCACCGCCACTCTGCACCGCCACTCTGCACCGCCACTCTGCACCGCCACTCTGCACCGCCACTCTGCACCGCCACTCTGCACTCTGCACCGCCACTCTGCACCGCCACTCTGCACTCTGCACCGCCACGCTGCACCGCCACGCTGCACCGCCACGCTGCACCGCCACGCTGCACCGCCACGCTGCACCGCCACGCTGCACCGCCACGCTGCACCGCCACGCTGCACCGCCACGCTGCACCGCCACGCTGCACCGCCACGCTGCACCGCCACGCTGCACCGCCACGCTGCACCGCCACGCTGCACCGCCACGCTGCACCGCCACGCTGCACCGCCACTCTGCACCGCCGTCATGGTCAGTAAAATGAATATGCTACTTACCAGTATGCATCTGTTCTTGGCATGTAGGGCTGCTAACATTCATATCTTAGCATTAGATCGCCGCCTAGTGTTGGGCTCGGATGATTGCACATTGTTGTCCTGGAAGAGTCTTCGAAGTATCCTGAGATAGGTGGCTCCTCCCCTGGACTACAGTGCGCATGGGCATCGGCTCCATCCCCAGATTGTTTTTCGCCATTGTGGCAGGAGATGGAGTGAAAGTGTAAAGGATGTCCATGCTAATGAATAAATACAATAGTATATCTGCAGCTGCGACAGGCACCGGGGAGGAGGGCGGGCGATATGAATGTTAGCAGCCCTACATGCCAAGAACAGATGCATACTGGTAAGTAGCATATTCAGTTCGAGGCATGTGGGCTGCTAAATTCATATCTTAGCATAGAATACATAGCAGTCCCTCCATCAGCGGCGGTTGCCCGTGCCAGCTGCAGAAACCTGAAAAAGTGTCTTTAGAACAGCCTGTCCTACAGCTGCTTGCTGCTTGGAATGCACATCAACACAGTAGTGTTTTGTGAAGGTATGTGGTGTGACCCACGTGGCTGCTCTGCAAATATCCTCTAAAGGAATGTTCCCTAGGAAAGCCATGGATGCCCCCAGTTTGCGTGTGGAGTGCGCTCTGGGGGGTATTGTTAAAGTGCGCTTGGCTTTTTGATAACATATCTGGATGCACTTAACAATCCACCTGGCTATCCCAGCTTTGGAAATTGGGTTGCCTTTGTGTTGTGGTGCGAAGGCAACAAAGAGTTGTTTCGTCTTTCTAAAGGGTTGTGTTCTGTCTATGTAGTACATCAACGCCCTCCGTACATCTAAGGTATGGAGCATTCTTTCCGCCACCGTTTGCGGGTTTTGAAAGAATGCTGGCAAGTCAATAGTTTGATTAAGATGAAACTGTGACACCACCTTAGGAAGGAATTTAGGGTTAGTGCGTAGCACCACCCTATTTGGGTGAATTTGAATGAACGGCTCTTGTATGGTGAGCGCTTGCAGCTCACTGACACGCCTCAGAGACGTAATAGCTATCAGAAAGGCCACTTTCCACGTAAGGAATTGGAGCTCACACGAGTGCAGTGGCTCAAATGGTGGCCCCATCAGTCTGGTGAGAACGACGTTGAGGTTCCACACCGGAGCTGGTGGAGTTCTTGGGGGAATGACTCTCTTCAGACCTTCAAGGAAGGCTTTAATGGCGGGCACCCTGAAGACAGAGAGGTGCTGCCTGTTCTGAAGATAAGCCGCTATGGCTGAGAGATGTATCCTAATGGAAGTGTACGCCAGATTGCACTTGTAGAGATGTAACAGATAACAGATGATGTTGGGAATAGATGCATCTAGCGGGTTGATGTCATTGGACGTACAGTAGATGACAAAACGCTTCCACTTAGCAGCATAGCATGCTCTAGTAGTAGGTTTCCTCGCCTCCTTGATGATACTCATGCATTCTGGAGGTAGGTTAAGGTATCCAAACTCTAGGACTTCAGGAGCCAGATCGCCAGGTTGAGCTGTCGTGGATCTGGATGCTGAATGTCTCCATGGTTCTGCGTCAAAAGACTGGGTGTGAGGCGCAGTCTTTGATGCGGCACCACCGAGAGTTCGAGGAACGTGGTGTACCAAGCCTGGCGCGCCCACGTTGGAGCAACCAGGACGAGTGTCATGGAGTGCTGCCTTAGCTTTCTTGCGACCAGCGGTATTAGAGGGGCTGGCGGAAAAGCGTATGCAAATTTGCCTGACCAGTTCATCCATATCGCATTCCCCTGCGACTGTGGGTGAGGGAACCTGGCGGCAAAGAGTCGGCATTTTGCGTTCTCCTTTGTTGCGAACAGGTCTATCTCCGGATGACCCCACTGTTGGAAGAACGGGTGGAGAACAGAAGGGTGTATCTCCCACTCGTGCATCTGATGGCTGTATCTGCTGAGCAGATCCGCCATCTGATTGTCCTTGCCCGGGAGGTGTTCTGCCATGAGGAAGATGTTCCTCTGAATGGCCCACTTCCACATGCTCTGAGCCAGATGAGACAGCTGTGGCGAGTGGGTGCCTCCCTGCTTTTGAATGTAGTACATCGCGGTCATGTTGTCCGTCCGGACTAGCACGACCTTGTTGCTCAGATGTACAATGAAGGACTTGAGCGCCATGAAGATTGCCATCAGTTCCAGATAGTTGATGTGCATCTTCTGTTGCTGCGTCGTCCATAGTCCCTGCACTGTGTAAGTGAGCACATGAGCTCCCCATCCCTGGAGAGACGCGTCCGTTGTCAGGATAATCTGCGGCACAGGCTCTTGGAACAGTCGGCCCTTGCAAAGGTTGTGTGGAGTCCACCAATGCAGAGAGTCGTATGCCCGACTGGTAACCAACACTAGGTCTGTCAATTGCCCACGAGCCTGTGTCCACTGATTCGCTAAGCACTCCTGGAGCGGGCGCATATGCAACCGTGCGTGAGGGACTATGAAGATGCAGGAGGCCATCATGCCTATCAACTGCATGAACACTCTCGCTGGCAGGGAGTGTCGTGGTCTGAATCGTTGGATCAGCGACTGAATGCTGTCGATTCTGACTTGGTTTGGCTGAGCCATGGCTGTCAGGGTGTTGATCGTAGCACCCAGGAACTGCCGGACATGTGCCGGCTGAAGATGCGATTTCGGGTAGTTCAGGGAGAAACCCAGATCGTGAAGCAGGCGAATTGTAGTCGACATGTCTGCGGCGCACTGTTGCTCCGACTTGGCTTGTACGAGCCAGTCGTCTAGGTAGGGGTAGACATGGATGTTCTGCCTCCTGAGGTGCGCCGCCACTGTCGCTAGACACTTGGTGAACACCCTCGGGGCTGTTGTGACTCCGAAGGGTAGGACTTTGAACTGGTAGTGCCTGCCTTGAATAGTGAACCTGAGATATTTCCGGTGTGACGGGTGTAGTGGAATATGGAAATAAGCATCCTTGAGATCTAAGGTTGCTAAGAAGTCTCCCTGGTTTAGCAAGGGAAGAATCTGCTGCAGTGTAAGCATGTGGAAATGTTCCGATAGTATGTACAGGTTGAGGGGACGTAGATCGAGAATGGGCCTGAGAGAACCGTCCTTCTTTGGAATAAGGAAGTACAGGGAATATACCCCTGTGCCTTCCTCCCCCACCGGCACGAGCTCGATTGCGCCTTTTTGCAGCATCGCCACTACTTCCTGCTGCAATAAGTGCAAGTGCTCTGCGGACATAGGCCTTTGCCTTGGTGGGATGTTGGGTGGAGTGGATTTCAACTCTAGGCAATAACCATACTGAACTAATTGTCGCACCCACCTGTCTGTGGTGATGTTTCTCCAGACGGGCAGGAACTGCTGCAGTCTCCCCCCGACAGGTGTTAGGTGGTCGGGGGGCAGTGACAGAGAGTCACTGTTTGCTTGGAGTAGAGGTGCGGGAGCTGTTGTTTCCTCTGCCGCGACCTCTGTTGCTGTTGTTCCTATAACCTCCCTTGTTCTGCTTAGTGAACGAGGCTTGCGCCCCACCTTTGGAGAACTGGGATTGTTGACCCATCTGTCCTCTGGTGACTCCACGTGCACCTGAGCGACGAAAATTGCCGCCACGAAACTGTTGGGACTGCAGGGCCCCCATAGATTTAGCAGTTTCCGTGTCCTTCTTTATCTTCTCTAAGGTGGTGTCAACATCCGGACCAAACAGACTATCAGGATTGACTGGCTGATTCAGAATTGTCGTCTGAATATCCTGCTTGAACCCTGAGATGCGGAGCCAGGCTTGTCGTCTCAGCATAACGCTAGTGTTAATAGCCCTAGCAGCTGTGTCCGCAGCGTCAAGTGCACACTTGATGGCTGCGTTTGATATTAGCTTTCCTTCCTCAATAAGCATCTTGGTGCCTTCTTGGAACTGTGGGGGCAGGTGTTGTATAACCTGTTCTAGGGTGTCGTAGTGCGCCCTATCATAACGCGCCAGGAGCGCCTGTGTATTTGCGATGCGCCAAAAGTTTGCCGCCTGTGCAGCCACTCTTTTGCCTCCTGCCTCAAGCACTTTGGACTCCTTGTCCGGGGGAGGAGCTTCACCCGTTGTCTGGGAGTTGGCACGTTTCCTGGCATTGGCAACCACAAGAGAGTCCAGTGGCAACTGTCCCCGGATGTAGACGGGGTCCGCAGGAGCAGGCCTGTACTTCTTTTCAATGCGAGGGTTGACCACTCTAGCCCTCGTAGGCTCCTTAAAAATGTCTCCAGCATGTTTGAGAACACCTTTCAGCATAGGAAGTGTCTTTACTGTCCTCTCAGATATGGCAAAGGTGTCAAAAAGGAAGTCTTCCTCAACCGGGTCGGCATGCATGTCCACATCATGATTGGCCGCCGCCCGTTCAATTAGTGCATGAAATCCTGCTGAGTCCTCAGTCGGGGATGCACGTGCATTAAAGGTTTGCGGGTCTTGGCCCGCACCCTGGGTGTTTTGGTCACCAGAGTCGTCGTATGAATCTGGTTGTACATCAGGGTCATCGATGGGGAAATTGTACTGTTCATCCTCATCATCTTCCTCACCCACAGAGTGTTCTGGGGAGGGAGTAGGGCTCCGTCTAGGAGGAGGCTGAATCGGCTCCGTGAGGCCTAAGGCGTCAAGGGGCACCCTCTTCTTCTTCAACGGGATGACGTAGGGGTCCACCGGCTCCGAAGTGATCTTCCGTTTATAGAGGGTCAGCTTGCCGGTGGCAGCATCGATGAAATGCTCTGAATCGTCCACCGAGTCGAGTACACGACGTGGAAGAGGGTCTGGCAGTGAGGAAACCTGCTTCGGAGCCGATTTCGTCGAAAACGCTTTCGGCGCCTCCTTAGGTGGCAAGAGAAAAAGGAGTTTCCCCGAAGGCTTAGCCGGAGCGTCCTTTTGCGGCTGCGGTGATGGCATCGGAGCCGATGGAGCAAGGGCCTTCTCCCTGATTCTCTGCAGTGACTCCGCAATGGGGGACGGTACACTGCCAGCGGGTTTCGTCGCCGACAAGGATGCTTTGAGCGGTCCCTCGGATCCGACGTCCTCGCGGGCCTTGTGCGGTTTGGGCGCGGAAACCTTCTTCGGGTCCTCCGAATCTTGAGGCCGGGGCGCCGACGTCTTGGGCGTAGCCTCTTTGGAGCCGACCTTGGCGGGCTTGGACGGCGCCGGAGCCGTTGATCCGAGCCGACCATCTTTCTTGGGGGCCCTTTCCTCGGGCGTCGGCTTCGATTTCGGAGCATCGGAATCGACCGACTTCCTCGGCTTCTGCGGACCGGAGGTCGACGGAGCCGACGGGGTGACGGGCACCGACTTCTTCACAGGCACGGCAGCCATTTTAGGAACACTCGAGTCCTTTGGTTTCAGTTTCGATTTCGGGTCGGCCATTTTAGGTGTTGACGACCCCGACGGTTTCAGTTTCGGTTTCGAAACGTCGTGCCCAGCAAGTGAGTCCGAAGCCGGGCCCGAAGGCGGGGCTGTGGCTTGCGGCAACGGGTCCAGGGTAAGGCCGACAGGCGATCCCGTGTCCCGGTCGTCCTCGAAACTTTCGGGGCAGAGCTCGTCCGCAGAGCTGTCCGCCGCGGCCCCATAAATTTCATCGTCGTCTCCTACCTCTTCGACGTATTCGAGGACCTGACCCGCGACTCCGTCGTCGTCTCCCGGATCCGCCTCGACCTCCGACCGTGAGGGGGAGATTTGTAGAAGGTGACCCTGGACCTCTTCTTCCGGGTCGCCGAAGATGTTCTCCGGATCCGGGGCCGCTTGCCTAGCTTCCAAGCGCACCGCGCGCCGAAGCTTGAGAGTTTTCTTGGAGCGGAACTGTGCACAGGCCTTGCACTTGCCGTCGTCGTGGTCCGGTGAAAGGCACTTGTTACACACAGGGTGTAGATCGATGTGTGGGTACTTAGACCCACAGAGCGGGCAGTACTTGAACGGGCTCCGCTCCATGTCCGTAAAGGCTTGCTGTCGTGTCGCGATGAGAAGGCCTCAAAGTTTAGAAAGCGAAGAAAACTCCGCTTATTCCGGCTTCAAGAGACGGAAGACTCGAGACCGAGCGCAGACAATACCGACGCAAGAAAATCGAGGCCTTTTGGCCGGTAAAAGATAGTTTTACTTGGTTCCGACAGTAAGACGTCGAAACCACATCCGAACCCAATGGCGGAAAAAAACAATCTGGGGATGGAGCCGATGCCCATGCGCACTGTAGTCCAGGGGAGGAGCCACCTATCTCAGGATACTTCGAAGACTCTTCCAGGACAACAATGTGCAATCATCCGAGCCCAACACTAGGCGGCGATCTAATGCTAAGATATGAATTTAGCAGCCCACATGCCTCGAACCTGGAGATCATACAGCATGGACTGGTGGTGCTGGTCCCCTGAGGGGCTGAGAGTGGAAATACAGGAAATGAAAGAGCCAGAGGAATGGATCAACAGATGGGAAGGGCAAGGGAGAGAATTCACTAAGACTAGCAAACGATGTAGGCATGGGAAGTAGAGGATGTATGGGTGGAGGAAAGGCCAAGGCCACGTGGGAGATAGAAAGTAACTGGGCAATATAAAGGAGGTACAAGAAATGGAGTAGTGGGTTTATACAAGCTGCAGCCAAAGTGCGAAAAAAGGTATGTCAAGGATTTACAACGAAGTGCAACATTAAAACACACACAATGTGTTCACAGCCTGTGTTTTTTGCAAAGTTCGGTCTTGCCCTCAATTACGAAACCAAAAAAACAAATATAGCTTGGAGTTGCAGTTCGGTTTACCTTACCTGAACTTTGAAATAAGAGTTGCGTGTGGAAGCGCAGTCTGAACTGGAACAGTTTAGATCAGCAAGGGGTGTGTTCCATCATGGTGAGGATCCGAGTTTGTGATCCGGATGAGTGAGGCTGATGAAGTCCTTTCCCGGCCTGGCATGCAGCAGCTGCGCGCTGAGCGCTGCTGAATGGTGAACGCGCCCGGCCATCTGGATTCACTTACGGAGGCACCCTGACAGCTCCTAATTATAATTAATGTACTTCTTTGCGCGAGCACGAACGAAATATGCCCAAGATGGCGGAACAAAACTACATTTACCCTATCACTTCAAGCCTATTAAAACGACAACACAACGAAGACGAATCACTGGCCAGATGACAGAACACGCTAAGGAATGTGTGGAATTTGTCTCGCCAAAGCCCTAGGAGATACTTCTTTTTTCTCTTCTTTAACATTAGGATCTCGAAACTCCTCCCACTTTCAGTGGGGAGGAGTCCAAACCCTAAAAACCTTTCTTAGGTGAGAGCCAAATATCTTTGTTGCATAGCCCAGGACTCGTCTTGACCAGGTCACTTCTCATAGAATGTGCCTTTCGGTACGTAAAACTGGGTTTAGTAGGTAAAATCGTATTCAGCACTCCATCAGTTAAAACTATTGGCCATTGAGAATTAATAAACTTCCGTATGGTGTTGGACTGCCTACTGTAAGTAGAAATGAACCTACACGATGTTTCGGACATATTGGTCCCTGGAACGGTGATGTCAGATGTGAGAATTACATTAGTTTCTGCACCAGAAATACGATTTTTCTTTTTTAGCAACGATGATCTGTCCTTTTCATTAGCTTTTTTCCTTGCTAAATCCAACTTGTGTGC
>NC_136057.1:348799245-348802148 GCF_964261635.1 Lissotriton helveticus
GGAGTCCTTCCAGCGAGGATGGCTTGGACAAAGGGTTTCCTGCCTTGGGAGGTGCTAGCACCACCCCAGACAGGATTTTGTGCATTGAGGTAGGGAGGCCTGAAAGGAATGAGACATGCCTGGGGCACACAAGGTGCCCTGTGCATACACCGGTTCAAACCAGTTGCTGGGGCATCCCAGCCCCAGCTCTGGCGGGAAACCGGACAAAGGATAGGGGGTGTAGCCACCCCCGTTCCTGGTCCCACCCAGGGGAGGGACCTAGTCAGTAGTGCAGCCCCCTTTAGGAGAATAAAGGTAGGAGCTGGTCCCATTCCAAATTAGATTATCCTGAACTATTCAACAAGAAGAAACTCTGGCCTTCGACGTTCTGCTCCACAGAAGACTGAAGAATCTCCCTTGTGGACAAGGAGTGTCCACCCTGCAACTGCAGGCACCATCAAGCGTCCAGCGGCTTCACTTTGTCGTCTTCCCTCGAGGATCCAGACTTCAGAGCCCGACGAGACCCGGATTCCCAGACCTCTCCGACCTCAACTCACATCTGCAGCAAAGCTGAGACCCGTGGGTGTGACGAGACACGTGGGACCGGCCATCTTGAACGAACCTGCACTTCGCTTCCAGCACGACTCCCGAGGTAAACTCGACCAAGTGCTTTGGGGACTGAGAAGCCCCAGCCCCGAGCAGCCGCTGCACCGAAGATCAGCCCTCCAGCATCCACGAGATCTGCGTGGGGCCCTTCTGCTTGGTTCCTGCTCGACGCGTTGTCTGGTCACTTGCCGGCTGGCTAGTGGCCTCCTAGACGACGAACCTTTGAATCTTCACTGCTGGTCTGGTTGCTCCAGACTGGCCCTTGCTCCCTTCCAAAAGAGGAGCACCCCGGACTATCCTAGTCCGCACCAGACGCTTTCTTCACTCACCGCGTGGGTTGCCTTTGCCAAGGCCTGTTGAGTCCAATCCCGGATCCGACACCGCCGACAGCGAGAGCCTGCGTGGGACAGCTCGTGCCTCCATCCTGGTTGTCGAAGACACCTCCTGGGTCCACGTGGCTGCAGAGTCAAGCGTCCACTCTTCACCTGATCGCGACGTCGACATTTGGATCCTTCCTGGTTCCACTCCAGTCACTGGCTAGTGACTGAACATTGTCCCCTCTGCTTTCAGGTCTCCTTCTTCACCAATCCACCCTTGGATTGCACCGGACATCTTCCTCCTGGTCGCCTGCAGCATCTTTTCTTTCAGGCTCCATAGACTTCAACGCGAGAACCCGACGCACTTTGACACCTGTGCACCCGCAGTCCGTGGGTGAGGTAACAAGAGCATTTCGGTGCTCAAGGGTAGTTTAACTGTCCTAGTGTCCAGTTCCACAGTCGTTGTTGTCCTATCTAGTCAGGATTGTCCGGACTCACCTTTAACTTGAACTGTACTGTCCATAGACGTTGTTACGCATCTCGCGTGTGAGTTCACACTCTGCACACGCGTTCCGTGGGCCTCCTATTACTTACCTTAAGTTAGTACAGCGTGGTCCCATCGATCCTACAGTCTCTGGACAGCTCCATTTCCTTTATCGACTTTCACATTCCACTTACTTAGTATATGGTTGGTCGTGCCCCTAGGGCACCATTGTAATTTTGTGCGACTTGTAGTATTTTTCGTAAGAGATTGTCATCTGGTTAGCCCTCTGACCTCATAAAGAGTTCAGAGGTGTTGTTATTAATAAATATGTTGTTTATTTTCATAACAACCTGTGTGGTGTCCTTTCACTTGGTATTCAAGGGGTTATATTGTGGTAAAACAGCTGGCTTCACATGCCAAAAGAGTTTAGCCTAAGACTGCTTTGTCCATGCTACCATTAGGATAGCTGGTCTATAAGGTTGACTTACAACCAATCACCATAAGGGTTGTTTGGACTGATACAAGGTGATCACTAAAACTAGTGAGCATCATATATCAGGCCAACTTCTCACATTGGTGTGCAGCGGTTGGGATTTCAGCTTGCTGTTGTTTTTACCACATATAATCTTGAAATATCATTTGAAAGATCACATAAGGTACCTAGGTAAATATAACAAGCTTAGAAATACACTGAGTTCTACTGAACCAGCTGTTGTAGTAGAAAGGCCCTAGCACACCCCGACTACAACTCTTAGCAAGGGATCAGTAGGAAAACCCATAGTGTAGGTAGGTGCATCACTTACACCTCACTAGAAGCATGTCTACCCATGGAGAGTCTTCAGAGACTCCCCAAGTGGTTAGTGACCCTCCACAGGTCCTTTCCAGATATGCAGCTCTCAGTTTCCAGGAGATGAGACAATTGTGTACCTCTAGGAAATTGAAACGGGGTTCTAACCCTACCACTCCTTTTCTGTTAGGTCTCTTAGAGACATATGATGCTAGAAAGGCTTCTAACACAGAAGGGAGCATGCCAGCCTTAGACGGTACCCTTGGTGATCCAGATCTCCCTGAAACAGAGAATGTAGAAGAGGAGGAGGAGGAAGAAGGGGACACCTCTGGGGATGAGGCAGACAAAGGTCTTGAGGTAGTCAGCAGGCTAACCAGGGCCAACTTAGACCTACATATGGAAGGATCTGGGGGACCCCCAGTACTGACCCTGAGCAGGCCTAACTTTGGAGCTAGGAGAGATAGATCTCACTCTAGGGACTACAATAGATCTGTGCACTCTCATGCCTCTGCTCAGAGGAGCATGACTTCTCCCCAGAGGAGAATGACTTCCCCTCAGAGGAGAGAGCATGAAGCAAGGATGAGACAGGCTAATCTGAGGATCCAGAGGGAAGAACTTGCCCTTGCCAAACAAAAGCTTGCCTTTGCTAGAGAGCAGCAGTTGAGTGGGGTAGTCCCCACTGGTGGCAGCAATATCCCTAAGGATAAAGACAGGAGTTTTGATAATAGAC
>NC_136057.1:348802348-348831521 GCF_964261635.1 Lissotriton helveticus
AGGAGGCTGTGTAGAGGTGCCGGCAAAGCGCTGGGGACCCGCAGTCTATGTAGAAGTAGGCCAGTGGTCGGTGTTTGGAAGGTATTAAGCAAAAGCGTCTGGATCCGTATTAGTCCCGGTCACTGGGGGAACTCGACACAGTACTGCTGCATGCCAGGCTCCCTCTGGCGGCTGCAGGTGGAGAACAACAGCAGGCTGTGGAAAATGTAAAAGACTAAAATAAGCACAAAAGAGGGCACCGCACTAAAACATGTAGCGTGGCGCCCGTGCATGTGAAAGTTTACAAAGAAAACAAGTCTGGTGGGGGGCGGGGGAGAAGGGGAGTGGGATGGGGTGTGAGTGAGGGGGAGCAGAAGCCTTTGATGTGGTGTGCGAGGCCAAGCGCGCGCTGGAGAAGAGTCACGCTTCAAGAGTTAACATGCATTGTGAGAAATCCGTGGAGAAATCCGCTTGGTCAGGAGAGTTTGTTCCCCTGCTATAGGGTCGAGCAAATTAATCCCTGCGGGATTTAATAGCTCGACCTAAAAAATGGATCCATGAGGTGTACACCATCCTGGCAATTAACAAGTGCTCTAAAGTGTGAGCCTACTGCCCGTCATCTACAAAAGGGATCCATGAGGTGTACACTATCCTGCAATCAACACTCCATCTGAATTGGGAGCACTGCTGCCCGTAGTGTTTGCTCACACAACAATGACAGCAGGTAAGCAGAGCCGCCTGGGTGCACAGGGCCTCCAATTGAGCGCGGTGCGGCGGGACGGGATGGGTGGGGTTCATCACCCTGGCTGCGCAGGTGCGAACAAATTATGTTGCTGTGCGTAATGATGTGATCTCTGACCTCATTCAGTGTCATCTCTGTCTCACTTTAAAGACCTGCTGGACCATACTGTAGGCCTGAGACTACGGGCAGCGCTGCCCTACAGACACCTGTTGAGCGCAATGCTGCGAGAGGGGTGGGGTGCATCACCCTGAGTGCGCACGTGCGAAAAAGCAATGTTGCCATGCGTAATGATGTGATCGCTGACCTCATTAAGTCACATCTGTCTCATTTTAAGGACCTGCTGGACCGTACTGTAGGCCTGAGCCAGCGGGCAGCGCTGCCCTATAGACACGTGGCGTTGGCTTTTAGGACACTGTAGTGAGCTTGTTACTAAGTGTACATGCACACAGGCATCCGTCACTGCACTACACAAGCACATAATGCTTCTGGCATGCGCTCTGTTCCTTTCTATATAAACATTTGTATAACGTATAATTATTTAACCTTGTGAATTCTCGAGCACGCCATCTCTTTGAACCACGATTACCACTAACAGTTGGTAGATCGTACTTCAAAAACGAATGATGCACTCAACTCCTATTTTCTATCAAGCTTGAAATAAACCTTCTTTAACCTCCAGACGTTTCCACCATTAAATAATTTTTCCCTTTTCAGACATTCCATTGATTGCCTCGAGAAGGGCGGAGCGGGAACTGAACCCGTGTCGGTGCCTCGGACGGGCGGCCGACCCGGAGCGGAGGCTGACACCAGCGGTGAGCACGGCAGACAGCGCGCAGGGAGGAGCAAACACTCTGGTGCCTGACCGCGAGACGGTTCACGGAGACAGCGGAAGCGGCGACCAGCTCTAAGGCGGACAGAGGACCGGCAAGTGGCATCCCGCCCGACCGCTGAGAAAGAGTCGGCTCCCCGGCCGCCGGCCATCTTGTGTGTGTAGGCGGCTGCAGCAGGAGGGGCGAGGGGCATGCGGCAGGAGGGGCGAGGGGCATACAGCCTTCGGGAACTCACCGGAGCAGCTGCGGAGGCACCGCACAGTAGGAGGCTGCGAGTTCGGCGGCCAGTGATGGTAGCTGCCTTGAGGGACGGACGAATTACAACTTAGTCCCAGGCCAGTCGGTGAAGGTTCCGAGGTGGGCTGCCATTTTGGGTTTGGGCCTGTGAGGCAGCGACAGCCGCCGAGTGCAGCGGATTTCCGCATCGGGAGGACTGGTGAGGACATCGGAGGGGCCCAGACTGCCAATCCTTGTGGCTCTCCGGCAGGTGTGCTCGACTGGCAGGCATCGAGGGCAGTAGGAGTCCCGACGTCCGGCAAAGGGATCCTTTCGCAGCACGGCGACCCCCGAGCCAGGGGCCCTGGGCGGCGGCCCCCCAGAGAGTCCACACAATGCGGCTGACACAGGAGTCCCGGCGAGAGTGAGGTGAGCGGGGGCGGGCCCCCTCGAGGCGTGGACGACAGCGCAGACGGCGAGGCCTACACACGAGGTACTTGGGCTGCCTGGAGATAGTGGTGGCTGAGGAGAGCATCGGTCGACCGGGGCGAAGGAGTTTGGGGGCGCGGGCGCTTTGAGCTGGAGTGGGTGAGAGAGGGAGCCCAGAGGATCGGCAGGGGAACAGAGCGGAGCTTGTCACACATGGCGGACTGAGCGGTGTGCAGCGAGATCCTGGGACTGGGCACTATATTGTTGTAGAGGAGCGACCTATCTGCGGGACTGTTCCCATCTGAGCTTGCTGGCACACAGTAGGTACCCACTTGGCGATTGGTAGCGAGTGGCTTCTTGGCAAGACTAACTGACGAGGCGGAGAAGGTGGACTGTCGGAGCTAGTGGGCCTGAGCGGTGGGAGAGCCCATCCTCGGGCACGGTTCCTTCGGAGTCCAGAAATGTCCACCACGAGGTTGAAGAAAGAAAAGAGGGTCAAGGACCTTTTTGCTAAGGCTCAATCGACCCAACAGGCCAAGGGAATGGCGACAACCTCGTCTCCAACAGCGGCAGAACGGGTGGAGGGCACAGACCCGATCACTAAAGCGTTCATTGAGTCGCTTTTTACTTCTCTGTGGGAAGACATTCACGCCCTACAGAAGGTGTTCGCGGAGGAGATCAAAGATGTCTGCAGGGACATAGATGGCATAGGGGAGCGAGTGGCTGACCTGGAGACCAAGAGCGATTCCCAGGACACGGAGATGGAGGCGCTACGTCAGGAGATAGTCCGGATTCATTTTATTTTTTATTTTATTTTATTTATTTTGAAAGTTTTATATAGCGCGAACAAGATCTTTGCAGATATCAGAGCGCTTTACAAAAAACAAAAACAGGGGGTAGGAAAAACAAGAGAGCGATTAACAAGCTTTTGAGCAAAGAATAGTTATAGGTAATAGATGAGTAGCAAAATAGGGTAGATACATGAAGGAGCATAGTCAATCAGCTAAACCAATAATACAAATAGACAGTCAGATAAACGAATATTACAAAAAGGTGAGGAGTCTCAAATAGTTCCAAAGTGAAGTACAAGTTCAGGTGAATTTAGCCATGAGGATAGCTTTCACTTCTTTCTTAAAAAATGTAGTGGAGGTGATAAGTCTGGTTTCTGGAGGGAGTGAATTCCAGATCCTGGGTGCCATTCCTGCTTATATGTTTTTTCCTTCCGGAATCTACGAGGTTTCAGAAGAAGATTCTTTGTACTTCTTGTGGTTCTTGAGCCACCAGAAATTGTCAGCTTCTGAGTGAGGTAGCAGGGTGAGCTGTGGTGTATAGCCCTTTGAGTCATGCACGCAATTTTCAGATGTATTCTGGCCTCAAAAGGCAGCCAGTTTAAGGATTTTAGGTCAGGGGAAATATGCGAGTGTTTTTTTGATCCAGTGATAAGTCTCGCTGCAGCGTTCAAAGAGGCTCTCAGGGGTGCAGTTGTAGATAGGGGGAGTCCGCAGAGGGCGACGCTACCGTAGTCTAAGCGCGGCATGACTAGGGCTTGTACTGCAGTTTGGAAGTCCTTGGCTGGGAGGAAGGGTTTAAGTTTCCTCCAGGTATTGATTTGGAAATTAGCTCCCTTAGTTGCCTTGCTGATATGCTGTTGCATGTTGAGATTGGCGTCAAGTGTTATGCCTAAAGATTTCGCTGAGTCCACGATGGTAGGTTGGACATTGAGTGCAGTTAGGTGCTTAAGACAGGTTTGAGTGGTGGAGCTATTCGAGGGAGGTGAGATCAGAAGGAACTCAGTTTTCAGAGCATTGAGTTTGAGGTGATTATCGGCAAGCCATGATTGGGTGTTTGAGCGTTGAGTTCAGCAGTTTGATGTCTTTGGGGATTGTAATTTCAGATATAGTTGGGTGTCGTCGGCGTACATGTGAAAGTGTACATTAGATGCTTGTAACAAGGTGGTGAGAGGTTCCATGACCAGGTTGAACAATGTTGGAGATAGGGAAGATCCTTGTGGGACTGGAGGGGACATCAAGTTGTTGCTCTTGAATTTCTGAGACCGGTTATGTAGAAAGGAAGTGAACCACTTGAGAACAGTCCCAGATAGACCCATTCTGGTGTTTAACAACTCGAGTAAGTTCTCGTGTTTGACTGTGTCAAATGCTGAGGAGAGATCAAGAAGGATGAGGAGGCAGGAATCGTTTTGATCTAGGATATGGAGGGCGTCATCAATTATGTGTGTCATAGCAGTTTCAGTACTGTGCCCTGCCCGGAAGCATGATTGATGAGGGTTGAGGAGGTCAAACTGATCAATGTGTTTCGTTAATTGGAGTTGGACGCATTTTTCCAACAGTTTGGCATGGGTGGGAATGTTGGTAATAGGACGGTAATTGTTTAGGTCAGTAGGGTCAGCTGTTGGTTTCTTGAGTATAGGTGTGACTTGTCCAACTTTGAGGGAGTCGGGGATGCGTCCTTGTTGAAGTGAACTGTTAATAATTTTGGTCCAGAGTCCCCTGTTTTATACCAAGATCTGTCCACTCTCACCCTGCAGAAACTGCGATGCTTCAAGCCCGTCATGACCACTCCCGCTTTTTTTTGCCCTTTTTTCCCCCCTTACTCGCTTCAACGGAATCACAAAATAGCGGCCAACACTTTCTAGTTGCAACCGCATGCAGCCAATCAGCAGCAAGCTCGTACTCATAACGCCTCAGCCAATCAGATGGCAGAATTCCTAAATATCGATATCTATAAATTTCGATATTTCTTAAAAACTACTGAACGGATTTACACCAAATAAACAAAAGTGTGCTTTCTAGACCAAGACCATTCTCCCAGCCAAATTTGGGGTAATTCTGTTCACCCGTTCGACCTGTAGCCTTGTTTAAAATTTCCTATGGAAATTAACATGAAGAAAACACGTTTTGGGACCCCCCTTTTTTCTCGGCCCCCACTTGACGAATCATCCCCAAACTTTCAACATAGGAGCTGATATCAACAAAGAATTCGTTTTGAAAATGTCGCGAAGATTCGTCAATCGGCACCAAAGTTATTGGGAATAGAATGCTGCCATTTTCCTATGGTAACTAGGTCCTAACTATAACTACCTACGTGTGAGTAACTGTGGGGGGGGGTGTGAGTAACTGTGGGGGTGGTGCGAGTAACTGGGGGGGGTGCGAGTAACTGGGGGGGGTGCGAGTAACGGGGGGGGGGTGCAAGTAACTGTGGGGGGGTGCGAGTAACTGTGGGGGGGGGTGCGAGTAACTGTGGGGGGGGTGCGAGTAACTGTGGGGGGGGTGCGAGTAACTGTGGGGGGGGTGCGAGTAACTGTGGGGGGGGGTGCGAGTAACTGTGGGGGGGGGTGCGAGTAACTGTGGGGGGGGTGCGAGTAACTGTGGGGGGGGTGCGAGTAACTGTGGGGGGGGTGCGAGTAACTGTGGGGGGGGTGCGAGTAACTGTGGGGGGGGTGCGAGTAACTGTGGGGGGGTGAGTAACTGTGGGGGGGCGAGTAACTGTGGGGGGGCGAGTAACTGTGGGGGGTGCGAGTAACTGTGGGGGGGGTGCGAGTAACTGTGGGGGGGGTGCGAGTAACTGTGGGGGGGGTGCGAGTAACTGTGGGGGGTGCGAGTAACTGTGGGGGGGGCGAGTAACTGTGGGGGGGGGCGAGTAACTGTGGGGGGGGTGAGTAACTGGGGGGTGTGAGTAACTGGGGGGTTGAGTAACTGGGGGGTGTGAGTAACTGTGGGGGGTGTGAGTAACTGTGGGGGGTGTGAGTAACTGTGGGGGGGTGAGTAACTGTGGGGGGGTGAGTAACTGTGGGGGGGTGAGTAACTGTGGGGGGGTGAGTAACTGTGGGGGGGTGAGTAACTGTGGGGGGGTGAGTAACTGTGGGGGGGTGAGTAACTGTGGGGGTGTGAGTAACTGTGGGGGTGTGAGTAACTGTGGGGGTGTGAGTAACTGTGGGGGTGTGAGTAACTGTGGGGGGTGTGAGTAACTGTGGGGGGGGTGTGGGGGGTGTGTGGGGGGTGTGAGTAACTGTGGGGGGGTGTGAGTAACTGTGGGGGGGTGTGAGTAACTGGGGGGTGTGAGTAACTGTGGGGGGTGTGAGTAACTGTGGGGGGGGTGAGTAACTGTGGGGGGGGTGAGTAACTGTGGGGGGTGAGTAACTGTGGGGGGTGAGTAACTGTGGGGGGGTGAGTAACTGTGGGGGGGGTGAGTAACTGTGGGGGGGTGAGTAACTGTGGGGGGGTGAGTAACTGTGGGGGGGTGAGTAACTGTGGGGGGTGAGTAACTGTGGGGGGGTGAGTAACTGTGGGGGGGTGAGTAACTGTGGGGGGGTGAGTAACTGTGGGGGGGTGAGTAACTGTGGGGGGGTGAGTAACTGTGGGGGGGTGAGTAACTGTGGGGGGGTGAGTAACTGTGGGGGGGTGAGTAACTGTGGGGGGGTGAGTAACTGTGGGGAGGGTGAGTAACTGTGGGGAGGGTGAGTAACTGTGGGGGGTGAGTAACTGTGGGGGGTGAGTAACTGTGGGGGGGTGAGTAACTGTGGGGGGGTGAGTAACTGTGGGGGGGTGAGTAGCTGTGGGGGGGTGAGTAACTGTGGGGGGGTGAGTAACTGTGGGGGGGTGAGTAACTGTGGGGGGGTGAGTAACTGGGGGGTGTGAGTAACTGTGGGGGGTGTGAGTAACTGGAGGGTGTGAGTAACTGTGGGGGGGGTGAGTAACTGTGGGGGGTGGTGAGTAACTGTGGGGGGTGTGAGTAACTGTGGGGGGTGTGAGTAACTGTGGGGGGTGTGAGTAACTGTGGGGGGTGTGAGTGACTGTGGGGGGTGTGAGTGACTGTGGGGGGTGTGAGTGACTGTGGGGGGTGTGAGTAACTGTGGGGGGTGTGAGTAACTGTGGGGGGTGTGAGTAACTGTGGGGGGTGTGAGTAACTGTGGGGGGTGTGAGTAACTGTGGGGGGTGTGAGTAACTGTGGGGGGTGTGAGTAACTGTGGGCGTGCGTGACGGCGCGGCTCTCCGAGTGGGCGTGCGCGCCGGCGGGCTCTCCGAGTGGGCGTGCGCCCCTGCGCGGCTCTCCGAGTGGGCGTGCGCCCCTGCGCGGCTCTCCGAGTGGGCGTGCGCCCCTGCGCGGCTCTCCGAGTGGGCGTGCGCCCCTGCGGCTCTCCGAGTGGGCGTGCGCCCCTGCGCGGCTCTCCGAGTGGGCGTGCGCCCCTGCGCGGCTCTCCGAGTGGGCGTGCGCCCCTGCGCGGCTCTCCGAGTGGGCGTGCGCCCCTGCGCGGCTCTCCGAGTGGGCGTGCGCCCCTGCGCGGCTCTCCGAGTGGGCGTGCGCCCCTGCGCGGCTCTCCGAGTGGGCGTGCGCCCCTGCGCGGCTCTCCGAGTGGGCGTGCGCACCTCCACGGCGGCTCTGTGCATGGGTGTGCGCGCCGGCACAGCAGAGTGGGTGTGCGCGCCTGCACAGCTCTGCGAGGTGGTGTGCGTGCCTGCACAGCTCTGCGAGTGGGTGTGCGTGCCTGCACAGCTCTCAAAGTGGGCATGTGAATGCCTGCGTAGGTCAGTGGGTGGGTGGGTGAGTGAGTGAGTACCTGCATGGATCTGTGATTGCCTATGTAGGTCTGGGAGGGAGTCTGTCAGTGCCTGCATGAGTATGTGAGTGCCTTTGTGGGTCTGTGAGTGGGTGTGAGTGTCCTGTGTGGGTCTGTGAGTGGGTGCGAGTCTGTGAGTGGTTGTGTGGGTCTGTGAGTGGCTGTGTGGGGCTGTGAGTGGGTGTGAGTGGCTATGTGGGTCTGTGAGTGGGTGTGAGTGGCTATGTGGGTCTGTGAGTCGGTGTGAGTGGCTGTGTGGGTCTGTGAGTGGGTGCGAGAGGCTGTGTGGGTCTGTGAGTGGGTGTAGGAGTGACTATGTAGGTTTGTGAGTGGGTGTATGAGAGCCTGTTGGGGTCTGTGGGTGGGTAAGCCAGTGACACTCTAGCAAAGTTTTTAATTTGTTCGGCACGCTAGGCTTGAAAGGGTATTGTTTTTACTTATACTGGGTACTCTGTGGTGTCTGGGCCAAGATATACCTCTCTGAAGAGCTGTAATGAGAGGTAAACACATGTTTGGGGTTGCTTTTATGCATTCCAGGTTGGCTTGAATGGTATTTGGCAATCCAAAGCTGTAATACTGTGCCTGGAGTGGTAAAAGGTGTTTCTTATTTTACAGCGCACAATGGTTGGTACTGTGCTAATCCTATGCTTAAAGACATTGCTGCATAAATGGCAAACTACTTTGTCCCTTTCTAGCTTTGCGTTGATGGCACTGTGCTAGTCCTATGCTTAAAACTGTGCTAGAAAAACAGACATTTGAGGTGTTGCAGGGTGCTCTATATAGGAGCTGCTCTCCACCTAAATTTAGGAACTACCCAGAGTTCTCTGCTTCCTATTCTGCATATATATATATATATATATATATATATATACACACACACACACACACATATATATATATATATACACACACACACATATATATACATATATATACATATACATACACACACACACACACACACACATATATACATATATATACACATACATATACATATACATACATATACACATACACGCATTTAGGGTAAGCTAATGTATATTTTGTAAAGTCATCAATTTAAAATGTATAATTTTTTTTACATTTAAGGCTTTATTAATTTGCTATTACTATAATTTCTATTATATTCAATAATTTAAAAATGTTTATTTAAATTTTGAACTAGGTTTAATATCTATATTTACATACATCTATATAAATATATATACATATTTAGAAATACAAGTGTTTTAATGAGGTAAATCAAAACAATGAACTGACCACTATTTAAAAAAAAATATATTTTCTATCTTGTTTTGGGGGCAACCCGCCTTTACCGTCCCGACTCCCCCCCCCCCCCTTTTTGGGGGGTCGAAGCCTACCAGACAGCGCAGCTCTCTGGTTTGCACAGACTTCGAGGACATTCTGAAAGCTTCCCTCGGAATGCATTCCATTCATTGCTTTCCATTGGCTTTGTGGTTGTAACACATTTACTTGCTTTCTATTTGCCGGCTTTGTTTGTTTTAGGCTGTCTAGCATTTCTTTGTCTCTCCCGGGGCTCACCACCTATTTACTCTATTGTTCCACAAGTGTTCGCTTTCTGTAAGCAGACCTTCAAATTTTGTTCTTTTCACATTTGCTGTGCATTCAAAGAACGAACTCAAATGTCAGGCTCTGTCTTCCGAGGGAGATTGGTGTTTACGTTTCTTTCTCTGGCTTCAAAGTGAGACGATTTATCAAACAATCTGGGGTGTTAAAGAAAAGATTATTTTCTAGCACACAAAACTTAAATGTCAGTAAATTAACTGCAGGTGATTCAGAATATATCAGAATTAGTATAGCATACATAAAGCACATTTGGACATTCCATGCCACCAGGTTTTAGCCATGCTAGATGGCAGCCATGCTGGTGTACAACATGGCTAAAAAACATTGGTAAATCCTTTAGCTCTTGCCCAGGGGAGACCTATAGGTTGACATACCACGTGTCGTCTTGTATACAACAAGGAGGTAAAATGTAACATTCAATATGCTGGCAGGACTAAGAACTAAGAGAGCTGGAATTGATATATCTTATTTTCTTACCCATGATCTGGTGTACGTTGGTTGCCTTCAGCCCCATGAGGTCTGGCAGCTGGTCTATAATGACCTCTCGCTCCGCAGTGCGCTTGTGCACTCTTTCGATGCTCCTTCTCTGCCAGTCTGTCCAATAGATGTAATCTCCTAGCAGAGTGAAACCAAAGATATGGGGCAACTTATCTTCCACCAAAACCCTTCGTCCTGTGCCCTCAGTAGTCATAACCTTTAGAGGGAGACACAAAAAGAGAAACAGGCTATCTTATTGAAACAAAAAAAGTCCTGTAGTACCTCACTGAGCTTACTAAGTAGTAGCATAAATTGCTGTACTACAAGAAAGAGTTGAAACATTTACGTAAAATCGGTAGAAAACAAGAGGATCAAATGGTCTGGTTTCAAACATTACCAGTGTATGGAAACACAAATGTTTTAAGAAGACCATTATAATACAGAAGAACAGGAGTGTCAATGTCATGTATGCCTTCAGCTTTGCTCCTCAGTAACTATAGATTTTGCGGAGGCCCAAAGTGATTTATTTTCCTTAATCGACTAGTAAGAAAGTTCATGTTATGGAAAGGGAACTTCAGAAAATTTGACCTGCGACTAGCATATAAGGTTATTTTAAATCCAAACCAAAAACTGCAGTTTATTCAAAATTATCTCAGTAAAAATCAAATGAATATTGAACACTCTCACAGCATGCACCAAAAATGGTCTCACTATCCCTTAATCCAAGCATTATCTGCCAACTAAAGACCCATTCTGAAACAAACCTTCAGGAACTAAACTTTTGCTCCAGCCGAAGATTTCATCTAATGTAGATTAGATTATGGCAACTCCTTGCTAACTGACATCACTAAATTCCACCTGGCACAGCAGAAAGTCTTAAATTCGGCTGCAAGACTTGTCAAAAGGAAGGAGGAAATATGACCATATCATCCCTCTCTTGATATCCTCCGCTCTATAGTCTGATTTTCTCTATAGAGCCTTCAACAAATTCTCTGACCTGGCTAATGTACTTGACATTATTTGAACTATGAATGTTTCCTATTCCACTGATTTGTACAAAGGAATGCTCAACTAGTCCCACTTCTGCTACACTTGAGTTTCTTTTACTGTACACATTTATCAATTTGTATTCAATAAACTTCATAATCTGAAGCACCCTGCTTCGCCTTGGCTACATTAAACCATAAATAAGCGTATTTTATCAAATATAGATGGATGCCAGGTGGTTGGCTTTGTTGGAATTCAAGCCTTGTACCTATAGAAGGAAATTACCCTCCTAAACTACCACATGGACTACAATATGTATTTTCAGAAATGTGAAATTTCAAACAGCTTGGTAGTTGCCAATTTTTGACTGTGCCATCCTTTAGCAAAAGAGAAAGTTACCGACCTGCAACAAGAGGTTTTGGGGGATTTCATTTCTTACACAAATCACTCCTTCCACTGAAAGAACCCTAGATGCGTAACATCCTGAAATGCTGTACCACTTACAAGGTTGATGATTGTGTACAGAAATAGAAACAGCAGTATCTCTCACACACGCTGCATTCAGTTCAAGGGAACATGATCACATGAGGCCCAAAAGTAAAGAAGGTCTAAAGCGGGCAACTAAGATTTCTTTTCTTATATTGGCTTCTGTTTTCACATAGATATTTAGTTTGCAGCTTTTCAACTGAATGGTATATCTTCTGGAACTGATAGCGGAGCAGAAGCTCGATGAAAGCATTAAAAAAACGTTGCAGACCAGTAGAAAAAGTGCACCTGCACTGACATACAAAAACATTAAGGCCACAATCGCAAAATAAAGGTTCTATCAATCATTCATTATACATAAAAATGCCTCTATCGCTTTCTTGTAGACAGCTTAGCGATTCCACCCCAGGATCATGCCAAAAGAAAGCCTGTTTTGGGTACAGCTATTCCCAACAAGAAGAAAAAGCACACACTTCACAAGTGGTGTCCATTAAAACATGATTATCAGACAAACCATGACATCTGTTAATGAGCATTCAGGCTCAATGTGATGAAGGATGCATGTCGTAACTACTAACCTATGGGAGTAAGAAAATATACAAGCTCAATGATCTCCGCCACATGGCAGCAATCACTGAGGTAGGATGATTTTCATGTACTAGGATGCTGTCATGCATAAAACTCGGTGAGTCATGGGGTTTTTGGTCAAACGCATGCAGAAACGTTTAAGTCAATTGTACTATTGAAAGCAAAACTATAAATCCTGGAAAGAAATGTGCAGACGGAACAAAAGACAGGACTCATTGAAGGTGGCAGATGGCATGAGTCCAATTAACAACTATATTTATAATGTCTGTCCAATGCAGAGCTGATAGATGTGGGAAGGTTTTGTGTTTGGGCTGTTTAACCCTCTTCAGATGTCGAATTCTTCTTTATTTAATGTATTACTAGAATGTTCTACATGCTACCTTTGGTTCACTTTAGAGCTACCTGCCGACATTAAGAATGTGGAATTGACTAACTAACTGGAGAAGGAGCATCCTATGGTCCTACATGTAAGCTAGAAGTGGTGTGGACACAGACAGCATTACATGGCCACCACGACCCAAGATGCAAAGCTAGCTTTTATGGGTCAATTTTTTTAAATACTTTGAAAGCAGATAGTTTGGGTCTGCTCTGGAATATCGGAGGTACATGGCCCAGACTCAGGGACTCGTAGGGGCCAGCCTAAGATATGGTGTTCTACTGATATTAGTACAAAACATAAGTTAACTTTCCATTGAGCATTCTTGTAGGAAGGTAGATAGATCCCCGACTATGGTTGCCCCCAATTTTTTGCCTGGTGTTTTGCTGGTTTTCTGACTTAGTTGACCTGGGGCCCTGCTATTCAGGACCCCAGGCCTACTGCTCTCTCTGTAAAATGGATTCCATGTACCCTAGGTACATATCCAATTGGATACTGAGTCACCTTATCAGTCCCTGTACAGTGTACCTTAGGTACCCAGGGCATAGGTGTACCCAGGGCCTACCAGGGGCTGCAGCATGTATTATGCCACCCCTGGCTGGCCATCCAAATCTGACACAACTGGCTGCTTGACAGCTGGGGCAAGGTGGTGTAATCACCCCTTGCTTTAGATATAGTATACCTATATCTAACCCTAAAATGGACACACAGATCTCCTATCAGTCACTCCTATGGCAGGCCTTAACAATCCTGAAGGCAGAGTGCTTGGAATCGTGTGAGATAGTGCTCTGGCATGAGCTGAGCCTGTCTGCGGCTTTCGGGACCTATCCCTTAGCCGTTTCCATGATATCGCATACCATATACTCTTAAGTGCATTATAATCCTCGCGGTTATATGCCAACTCTGGTATCGCTTTATCAAAACATGTCGAGTAAGGTGTCATACGAATTGGAATACTAACCCCTCGCCAATTCTGGCGACGGGGTTAGCATTCCACCCTTCTAGAGGGGCACGACATGTATGTAACCTATAACCCGGTTAAAAGTCAGACAGAGCCTTAGCATCCACAAAATGGATGCTGCCACCGAGACACAAGTCTGCCCCCCTGCTGCTGGGAGTCCTCCCAGAGCAGGAGGCAAGGACAAAGGGTTTCCTGCCAGGGGCGGTGCCAGCACCGTCCCAGACAGGGTTTTGTGTATTCCAGGTAGGCAGGGCTACAGAGGAAGGTGACTGCAAGTGGCACCCCGGTGCTCACTGTGCATAGGCCGGCTGAAACCAGTTCCAGGGGCACTCCAGCCCCTGGCCTGGGGAAAGCCCGCCAAAGGAGAGGGGTGTAACCACCCCCCTCCTGGTCCCACCCATAGGGCAGGACTTAGTCGCGTGCCAGCCCCCTTTTCCCAGATAAAGGTAGGAGCAGGCCCCCTTCCAAATTAGATCATCTTTGGAATCAAGACACGACTTTCTACGAAAGGACTTCAAGATTTCTTCTTCAAGATTCTCCCTTGTGGCTAAGGAGTAGTCACCCTGCATCCGCAGGCACCATCCGAAGAACACTGCGGTCTGCTGTAAGTCCTTCCTCCGGAATCCGACTGCCCAGCTCGACAAGACCCGGCTTCCCTGGCACCTCCGACCTCTACTCACCTCTACAGCCAAGCTGAGAACCGTGAGTGCGACGAGACCTCAAGGGACCGACTATTGCCAAGACTGCACGACTTCTGCACAGCAAGCCCGCCGAGTAATCTCCTGGCGAGTGCTTTGGGGTCTGAGAAGCCCCAACCCTGAGCAGCTCCAGCACCGAAGAGCAGCCCCCCAGCATCTCCACGATCGGCGTGGGGCCCTTCTGCTTTTTGCTGCTCACCGCGTTGTTTGGCTACTAGCCCGCTGGCTTGTGGCCTTCTGAACGACGCCCGACGACATCACTGCTGCTGGTCTGGTTGCTCCAGACTGGCTCTTGCTCCCTTCCAGAAGAGGAGCACCCCGGACCCTCCTGGTCCACTCAAGACGCCATATTGAGTCCACCGCGTGGGCTCGAATTAGCCAAGGCTTTGTTGCCCAATCCTGGGTTCTTCGACGCCGACAGCTTCATCCATCGTGGGACAGCTCGCCCCTCCATCCTGGTCGCCGACAACGCCTCCTGGTCCGTGAGATCTGCAGAGCCCAGCGTCGCCCACTCACCTAGCCGAGGTGACTACCATCCGGTGCCCTCCTGGTGCCCCCTGACTACTGGCTAGTAGTCACGAACTTGGTCCCCTCTGCTTTCAGGTATCATCCATCTTCGAGATCCAGGCTTGGATCCCCTCGAACTCTCTTCACTGGTCGCCTGCCAGCATCTTTCTTCCAGGCTCCTGGTTCGTCTACGAGGATTCCCGACGTCTTTTGAGACATATGCAGCTGCAGCCCCTGGGCTAGGTAACTTCGGCATTTCGGTGCCCCAGCATAGCCTCACTATCCAAGGGTCAGGATCCACTTTCGTTTTCTCCCTACCAGGTCGGGTTCGCCCGTGAACACTAACTTTAACTTTACTAGCTATCATAGTCTTTGTCCCGCATCCCGCGTGAGAGTGCACACTCTGCACCCGAGTCCCCTGGGCCTCCTAGAAGTAATCTAACGATTCCCTAGTCAAGTCCTAGCGATTCCAAAGCCTATTAGTATTGTACTTATCTGCTAGTAATTTCGCATTCCACTTTCAGAGTATATGGTTTTCCGTGCCCCTCGGGCATTTGTGTATACTGTGCTAACTTAAGTATTTTTATAAGAGTTTTGTTGTGTGCTTAGCTCCCTGTCTCATAAAGAGCCAGGGTAGTCTTGTTATAAATAAATATACTGTTTATTTTCATAACAACTTGTGTGGTGTCCTTTCACTTTGGGTTCAAGGGGTAATGTGATGGTAAAACAGCTGGCTTAACACGCCCTCTAGAGTCTTAGCCTTAGACTGCTCGTATCCATGCTACTAGGATAGCTGGTCTATAAGGTTGACTTACAACCAATCATCAATAAGGGTTGTTTGGACTGATATATAGTGATCACTAGAATAGTGAACACTGCACATCAGGCCAACTTCTCACAATTCTCTAGAGCTAAAGTCGTGCACCAGGGAAAAGAATACAGTAGCAAATTGAGTGCAGGTGGCCGTTGAACTATTAGAGTTACGAACAAATTGTTTACAGCAGTACAATATTTAAAATGGTTTAAGAGAATCATGTGCACAAAAGCCAGTTGTGCACAAACCAATCTTTGAAATTTAGCTGTGAAAGGGAAGCATGTAATATCTTCGGACTAATCCCAGCAACCTGGTTGCTGAAGCAGACAAACCAGTTACTTACCTTTGGTAACGATATATCTGTAATAAACATCAGTTAGTTATAGATGCCTTACCTTAGAATTAATCCTAGGCATCAGACTGGATTAGGAAAGTTTTTCGTCAGCAATACCTCTGCGCGTCTGAAGGTGGCATCGGTCGGCTCCGTGTTAGTCAATGGCGTCGTGTTGCCGGGATGACGTAACGGCTGCTACTTAGACGTCGCCCTCGCACGCTGTCAGTTCTATATAAGACTTTCCGCACCAGAAATACAGAGCCATGCAAGACACTGACCACTGGTGAACAAAACTAGGGCCCTGAAAGGATACCCTTAACCCTAGAAATCAGTTCACCGAACGGGGAGGATGGGTGGGGCGGTAAGGAATCTAAAACTAACTAATGTTTCTTACAGATAGTTACCGAGTGTAACTAACATGTTCATCTGAAAGAAACATGTTAGTTATAGATTCCTTACCTTAGAATAGATACCCCAGCATTACCAACCCCGGTGGTGGGTCTGTGAACCTATATCACACCAGAAAGTCCTGGAGAACAGAACGGCCAAAGAAGCTGTCTCTCCGGACCGGAGTGTCAAGACAGTAGTATTTTGTAAACATGTGCAGCTAGGCCCACGTAGCTGCTTGACAGATGTCATTGAGAGGAACGCCCCGTCCCAGAGCAGTAGTCGCTGCAGTAGCCCTGGTAGAATGGGCGTGCAGCCCCACTGGAGGCTCCTTCTTTGCCAGAGAACAGCAGGCCTTGATAGACAAAGCAACCCATCGGGAGTTAGTTTGTGTACGGCCCGACCTTTCTTTGCACCCAGGTACCCAACAAAGAGCTGGACATCCACCCGGAACTGTTTGGTGCGATCCAGATAAAAGGAAAGCGCCCATTTTGGGTCCAGACGGTGGGGCCTCTCTTCTTTGAAGGATGCGGAAAGAAGGTGGGCAAAGTGATGGTCTGGCGGATGAGAAAAGCAGTGACAACCTTGGGCAATAAGGATGGACGACTCCTGAGGACCACTTTCTCCGGACGGAGGGACAAGAAAAGAGGTTTAGATGAAAGAGCCTGGAGGTCACTCACCCTCCTGGTCGAGGTGATGGCAACCAGGAAAGCAGTCCTAAATGTGAGAAGCCCTAAAGGACAGTTGCAAAGCAGCTCAAAGGGAGTGCATATTAAATAGGTTAAAACTAGATTCAAGTCCCACTGAGGCATAACGAAAGAAATAGGAGGAAACAGGTGAGTTATGTCTTTCATAAACCAATTAACAACCGGGGACTTGAAGAGAGAAGGCTGATTTGAAAGCCGAAGAAAGGCAGAGATGGCTGAGAGATAGCCCTTGATATTGCCCAGAGCAGAGCCCTGCTGGGCCAAAAAAAGGAGTAACAAGAGAGCCTCAGAAAGAGGGGCAGAGAGGGGATCCACAGCCTTTGCTGTGCACCATGCCACAAATTTGTTCCACCGACAGGCGTACACCGTCTTAGTGGAGTGACACCTGGCTGCCAAGATGTCATCGCAGACTTCGGGAGGCAGGTCAAATGACGTCAACTGCCACCGCTCAATCTCCACGCAAGGAGGTGGAGGCTGGACAGGTTCAGGTGGAGGTGGAGGACCGTCCCCTGCTGCTGCGACAGAGGATCCTCCAGTAGAGGCAGTCAGATCGAAGGATCGATGGCCATGTTGAGCAGCTCAGGATACCAGGCTCTTCTTGCCCAATCCGGAGCCACAAGAATGAATTGGGCCCGGTCCCGCCTGATCTTCTTCAGCACTGGGCAGAAGTGGTATAGGTGGAAAGGCGTACAGACCGCAACTGCACTTGGGATGAAGTGTTGCCTAGCGAGCGCCGCCTTGGAAATTCCAACGCGCAGAATTGCTGACATTGCGCGTTCTCTTCAGTGGCGAATAGATCTAACCAAGGCCCTCCCCACTGATTAAAGAGACCTTGCACCACCTCCGAGTGAAGACGTCATTTATGATCCATCATGCACCTGCGGCTGAGTTAGTCTGCCCTGGTGTTCAGGGACCCTGCCATGTGTTGAATCACCAGGAATAAGCCCTGATGTTCCAGCCATGTTCAGAGACGGAGAGCCTCCTGACATAGGGTCTAAGACCACACCCCGCCCCGTTTGTTGCAGTACCACATGGCGGTGGTGTTGTCCTTGAGCGCCTGCACTACTCTTCCCCGGACAGAGGGAAGGAATGCTTTTAGTGCAAGACGAATCGCCCGATGCTCCAGAAGGTTGCTGTGGTACCCCGACTCCGCCGGAGACCAGATGCATCTGATCTCCGCCTCTCCCATGTAGCCGCCCCATCACAGAAAGGACGCGTCTGTCACCACTGTGTGTTCTGGTTGGGGAGGGGGGAGGGGAGAGGGATCTGCTGTTGACCCAAAACTGGTTCGTGACCCACCACTGCAATTGTCGTTCAGTGCCCTGCGAGATCTGGACGCAATTGAACAGATTCCCCTGATGTTGCGCCCACTGGAACTTCAGGTCCCACTGCACAGCCCGCATATGCCTCCTGACATGATCGCGACCAGCAGGATGCATGAGGCATGAGGCCCAGCAGCCTCAGGGTCATTCTGACTGAAACCCGGGATAGAGGCTGAAAGATCGGAATCATAGTCTGAATATCCCAGACTCGCTGTTCGGGAGGATAGACCCGAAATGCTCCGATGAAGAGGAGCTTCTGACAGGGAATCAGGTGTGACTTCGGCACATTGATGGAGAACCCCAGCGAATGCAGGAGATCGGCCATAGTCTGGAGGTGGAAGACGACTGCCAGGGGCGAGCCCGCCTTCAACAACCAGTCGTCGAGATAGGTGAAGACTGAAACCCCTCATCTGCGCAGATGAGCTGCGACCACCACCATCACTTTTGTGAACATCCGAGGGGCGCTGGTAAGGCCAAAGGGGAGCACGGTGAACTGAAAATGCTTGTGGCCTACCGTGAACTGCAGGTAACAAATTGTTTACAGCAGTACAATATTTAAAACGGTTTAAGAGAATCTTGTGCACAAAAGCCAGTTGTGCACAAACCAATCTTTGAAATTTAGCTGTGAAAGGGAAGAATGTAATCTCTTCTGCCTATGCCAAGCAACCTGGTTACTGAGGCAGACCAACAAGCTACTTACCTTCGATAACAATATATCTGTAAGAAACATTAGTTAGTTATAGATTCCTTAGCTTAGAATTACCCCCAGGCGTCTAACGCCAGTTCTATACACGACTTTGCACTCCAGTCGGGCCGGCAGGATGGGGATGTGAAAATAAGCGTACTGCAAGTCCAACGCTACCAACCAGTCTTCCGGGTCGAGGGCAGACAAGACCTGAGAAAGCATCAACATCTTGAACTTCTCCTTCCGGTGGAAACGGTTGTCATTCCGGAGATCCGGAGATCCACGATAGGACGCAGGCCCTTGTCCTTCTTGGGGACCAGAAAGTAGTGGGAACAACAACAACCACCTACTTCTGGGACAGGAACGCACTCAATGGCTACCTTGGCAAAGAGAGCCATAACTTCCTGCTGGAGAAGGGCCAGTTGATCGTCTGACATGCGGTGGCATTTCTGGAGGGGTAGCCTCGAAAAGGGGGGGTTGTGGAGGGTAGCCCCTTCAGACTATCTGCAAAATCCACCTTTCAGACGTGATGGTGCACCAGTGGGGGAGGTGATGGCGAATCCTGCCGCCCGCTGGCGCTTGATGGGCCTGAAGTGTCGGACTAGAAAGGTTTGGAGGCTGCTGCAGAGGGGGGTTGGTGGACTGGCCCCCCCAGAACCACGACCGTTGTTCCCACGTCCCCAGCTGCACGAAGGCTGGGTAACTTGCTGCGGCCCTGGGCGGGACGTAGCGGGCACCCCTTCTGTAGCCACAAAAGGGGCGAAAAGCAGACTGCACAGGGTGAGTGGAGAGGCCCAAGGACTTGGCCGTAGCCCATGAGTCCTTGAAACGCTCTAGAGCGTTTTCTGCTTTGTCGCCAAAAAGGCGACGGGCATCAAAGGGCATGCCCATCAAGGTGTTCTGGATATCCCCCGAAAAGGAGGCAGACCTGGAAGCATAGGTCAGCCCGGGACCAGGGTTCAATTCCCGGCTCGGCGGGGTCTTGAGTCCTAAAATCTCCATGGACTCGACAATTCTCGCTCCGGTGCCTACTCGATTCACGGGTTCACACTCTGCGACTCTGGGCAATAGCTTGCTTAATCTCCACAACGGCCCCTCGCGGCGGGATGCCTGGCTTTCACCTTGCGGATACCCTGCCGGGGTTATCTCACAGGGGAATACCAGGACGGGTTCCCTAAGCAAGCGCTTAGAAACCGCTTGGTGATTTGCGCTATATAAATTCCTGTACATTTACATTTACAGAGCTACTGACGTAGAAATTGTTCTACCCAGAGAGTCTGCAGTATCCAGTCCACAATGGATGGCAAACTTGGTTGCATCCCTCCCAGTGGCGACAGCCTGGAAGAGCACTGTCCGGGCCTCTTTCGGACACTGAGGCAGCACCTGCGCAACAGGGTCCCACACAGAGTGGGAGTAACGGCCCAATAAACATGCGGTGTTTACCGACCGCAGTTCCAAAATGGCGGAAGAGAAAATCTTCTTCCCAAGATGATTCAGCTTCTTGGATTCCCTTTCTAAAGGGGCGGTAGAAATGCGCTTTTGGAAGTAGAGGCATGAACCACCAAGCTCTCAGGGGTGGGGTGTGGGAAAAGGAAAGTGGGGTCGCCCGGGGCAGGGATGTGTTGTTGGGCAATCGTCCTGCTCACGTGAGCCCCCGTGTTGGTCCTGGACTAAGTGACCAAAAGGATTTCAGTAAGGGCCTTGTTGAACGGAAGAAGAGGCTCCGAAGAGCTCGACGCCGGCTGAAGCACCTCTGTCAGGAGGTTAGTCCTGACTGCCACGGTAGGGAGTTCGAGGTTGAGAGCCTCGGCTGCCCTACGCAACACCACTGCGTACGAAGCACCCTCCTCCGTAGCCACGGTAGGAGGAGACAACATGCCAAGGTCAGGGGAGGTGTCGAGACCACTGGAATCCCCCAGTTCCCCTCGCCAGTCTTGCTCAGATTCTGACTGATCAGTTAAGAGTCTCCAGACCCCTCCTAGTCCTCCTCCTCATTCTCTGGGTGCCAATCTGACTGAAAAGGGACACCAGGAGTGAATAGGGGCACAAAAACCACTCTTGGTGCTGGATCCGGCGTCGGACAACGCCAGTCCGGCTGCAGGCCCACAGCAGACTGGAGGCCGGGGTTAACGCCGGCTGGGGGGCCGACTGGCATCGAATGCAGTAATGGTGCCAGAGGAAGTGGCACCGGCACCAGCAGAGTTGTAATGAGATCAACCTGTGCCGATCCGGATTCAGGCCTGGATCCAAGGGGGGCCTGCGGAGCTGGAGCCGTCAGCGAAGGCCTAGGCCCCCACAACCGGTTCCGTGGTGCCCGAAGGCACGCCAACGGGTCCGAGCGGCCCTAAGATGGCATTCATTGCCTCGTAGAACGTACAAAGCTGGGCTGGAGTTGCTCCGGGTCCCGGAAAGGGAGGGAAATGCTGAGTCGACTCTACCGGCTCTACACGCGGAGCCGCGGGAGGGGCACCACCCGCATCCCTCGTCTGATCGGCCGACCAACGAGCAGAAGACGAAGAGCAATGGTGCTTCTTCAACTTCTTATACTTTGACTTACCAGACCCAGAGTGCGAAGACTTCGATGACTTGGACGAATGGTGACGTTGGCTCTGCGACCGGTCCCTCGACCTCCCTCGCGACCGGGACCTCGAACAGGGCGGAGCAGACTGCGACGCTCAAGCAACTTTCGGAACTGCTCCCGCAAAGTCTTCGGTGCCATCGACTGGCAGTTAGAGCACGACTTGGGGTCGTGGTCACGCTCCAGGCAAAAGAAGCACACGCGGTGCAGATCTGTCACCGACATCAGTCGGTTACAGGAACCGCATGCCTTGAAGCTGGGCATCCCTCGTGCACCAGGAGTCCAAGACTCAAGAAAGAAGTCGACAAAAGTCAAGAAAAAAAGTCAGTCAAAAAGTGACTGGAAGCTCTTTCCGGAGCTCCACTGGTTGGCGCAGAAAAAGAAAGAACTGACGTCAGAGCGCGAGGGCGGCGCGCCTTAGTAGCTGCCGCGACATCATCCCGGCGACACGACACCAATGACAAACGCAGAGCCCACTGACGCCACCTTCCAACGTGCAGAGATAATGTGGATGAAAAACTTTCTGGATCCAGTCTGACGCCTAGGGGTAATTCTAAGGTAAGGAATCTATACCTAAAATGTTTCTTTCAGATCCGACTGTTCGCTGCAAGAGTGAGCAGACTGTGCAACTGACGTGGTGGAGCAAAGTAGGGGGCATTCGAACCACATATAAGTTGTCGATACTTCTACATGCCTTTATGAATTAATGGAGCTGCAGGAAAGGCGGTGAGGGAAATGGATTGGTGATGGAGGGCAAAATGTGATTAGTGATGAAAAGCAGAGTGGCAAAGGAACCTGTGTTATAACCTTTCTTTTTTCCATTTTCCACTTGAAGAAATGTATCTATTGGGGGATGTGATCTTAGCCATGTTAACTTGAGACAAACAATACAATGTCAAACCCAGAGTGGGGATCAACCCCTTAAAATCTGAAAAACAGATAACGTGATCAACGTTCTAGGAACATCACAGCTTCCTATAGCTACTTTCAAAATAAAGATCCCACTCCCTCTTCAAGCAATGACTCCCTCTGGGTTTAATACAACTCCAGTTAAGTTTACAATTCATGGGCTATTTTAAATAATATAGGCCATGAGGCAGATGACTTGGTTCGGGTGCCGCTCGCAGTCAAGGACTTGAGGATTCTTTGTGGTGTGTCTAAAAGCCCATATACCTTTTATATTTGGAACTGCTGCTGACTGGAAATCTTTTACCTCTCACCTTGGGCTACTACTAACAGGAGCGGGACTGCGAGGACCAGAGGCGACTGCGGTTCGACATCTCCCGCACCTGGTGCCTCTTCCTTCCCCCTTCTCCCTTGAGCCCTTCAAATACGACTCGCGGCCCCCGCTCCGCGGGAGCCGCTCGCAGACTAGGACTTGAGGATTTTTTGTGGTGTCTCTAAAAGCCCATATCCCTTTTATATTTGGAACTGCTGCTGACTGGAAATCTTTTACCTCTCACCTTGGGCTACTACTAACAGGAGCGGGACTGCGAGGACCAGAGGCACCGGCGGTTCGACATGTCCCGCACCTGGTGCCTCTTCCCGCCCCCTTCTCCTATTATTTAGCAACGCCCACATCCGCTATCGCGGGCGAGTCCCGGGCGGCGGGCCCGTTGTAGCCCGTTAGAGACCAATCGAGACCAATCGAGACCAATCGAGACCAATCGAGACCAATCGAGACCAATCGAGACCAATCGAGACCAATCGAGACCAATCGAGACCAATCGAGACCAATCGAGACCAATCGAGACCAATCGAGACCAATCGAGACCAATCGAGACCAATCGAGACCAATCGAGACCAATCGAGACCAATCGAGACCAATCGAGACCAATCGAGACCGGACTGGGCCTCCTCTCTAACTTCTGGTATTCTGTGCTCTTTGTTTTATACTAGGGCAGCTGCTGGGTCGTTATTGCTAGGAACATTAGATAACTTTATTATAAGAACTAATTCTGTCATTGATGAGGGGATTACATTAATGGAAAGGCGTGTATCGCAGGATTTGGCCATGACTATACAATCGTCTTTGGGCCATCTTGCTAACGCGCGCACACCTGAATGTATTAGACAAGAAAGTTCTAATGATGTCGAGGTATTAATACTTAGCCCGCCAAGCTCCGAGGGCTCCTTTTGTTCTTTGCCAATACCTACCACACAAGTATTAGACGAGATAGAACCAACACAGACACCTGCAGTGGAAATTGCCCCTAAAAGACCACAAACCAGACTACAATGTGAAGTACAGCAAGGTGCCATACCCAAGAGGAAGCAGCCTTTGATTGCTTCTACAGGGGGCAAAAAATCTAAACATCATAAGGGTCAGAGCACTCACGAGGTATTATCCAAACAAAAGGGAAATGAACAACGGAAGTTGTCAGACATTCATCCCCCTGTAACTCTGGGTCTTGTGAACCAAGGCTCGGCTACAGCCGCTGATAACCCCCGTTAACATTTTAAACACTTCTCGTAGTTTGGAGGTAGATGAAGACTCCCTACTTAATAAGCTGGGAGTACTCTTAAGTTCTAGCCTAGCCCCCTTTGAAAAAAGGCTCCTTAGCATTAAAACCCAGCTTTTTAAGCTGGAAATGGCCTCAATAGGCCATCAAAAAATGGCTGTCTTGATACAATCCCGCCAAACCCGATACCAGAGGTACAGGTAACTCATCAACCCCTACCTACCACCGAGGGAACTTGTTTAAAAACTACGAACGCTCAGGTAGAGATAAGACCATTAGAACTACCCAAATCCCTAGGTCAGGGACCTATACCATCAAAACATAATCAGAAAAATAGTGAGGGACAGACGGTTGGGGAGGCAATGAAGAGTGCCCGCAGTATCAACCTACCACCCCAATCAATGCCATATGTGGTAGTACGAACGGGAGTGCCAGCATTAAAACACACTAGCCAAGAGTCATTTTTATGCTTAAAAAACAAAGTGGCACATTGGCTCAGCATAAATAGACCGCTACCCTCCCATGTAAGGAGTGAAATCCTAATGGTACGTAGAATACCATGGCTGGGAACTGCACCAAAAACCATTAATGGGGACTGTGTGCTGATTAACTTCAGGGACCCCCCGTATGGTGGATTACATATGCTCCTGGAACGATCAAAATTATAACCTTGTATCACTGATAGAGCCACAACGATTGTCGTTTTTTTATCCTCCAACGACTCAGTCAGATGAGGAAGGGGCCTTGTCACTTGTAACTATCGCCAGGGCAGGGCTTGAAATCATCACCATGGACCATCAAACACACAGAATTACTTGCCCTTACAAAACAGATTTAGCGCCTTAGAAATGGTGGACTGACTGAGCAACGGCAATGCACTAGATATTGAGGGGAAAAGGCTAGAGAAAGAAAAGATTAGCGACCCAACAAATCAGCCAATTAAGCATACTCAGGGAACCAAAAGTATGGAGACACAAACAGGTGGCAATATACTAGAGAAGAGGACAGGTGGCACGTACACCATAGAGGAAGACCTAGCAGCTCCTTCTAATATACAGCACATATTGTCGGAGGATGTTCCCACAACCCATGAGGTAGCTGAATTGGGGGGCAAATAACCTTTATATCTTGGAACGTGGCTGGACTATCCAATAAACTAAATGACCCAGCATTTCTACCGTTCATAATAAAATTCTCCATTATCTGTCATCAAGAGACCTGGGGGAGAGAGGAAATGCATATAAATGGGTATCGAACATTCCATACTGCTGCTGAGCCATCGACAAGGGGTAGGAACAAAGGGGGCCTAAGTGTTTATATTTCAAATACCGCCAATGTCAAGGTTGTAAAATTAATTTCTGACTCCAATTATTATCAGATAATAGGGATAAAACTAGATGGGAACGAGACTATTAATTTGATAAATTTTTACAACAATGTACCAAAGTGTGAGATAGTTAATGTATTTAAAAGCCTTTTATATATGTTGCAGAAGTCTGAATCAGAATCCTTCTCGGGGAACCGTGTTCTGTGGGTGGGTGATTTTAACTGTTCCTTATGCCAATACGGTCACACAGACATATGTGGTATAGTTAACAAAGGTGAACCTTGTACCCATTTTTCCCACACTCTCACCGGGAATACACTAAACAGTTTGTTGTTCGAGCTAGAGCTAGGATTTGCCAATGAACTCTGCACACCACAGGTCGACTTCAGACCAACATTCAATGGAAGGGGATTTAACTCTCTGATTGATTTTGTCCTGGTTTCAAATACTATTTCATTTAATCTAACTGATTTTAAAACGGGGGAAACCGTAATCAGTGATCGTTATCCCATCAACTTCTCCCTAGTTTTTAAAACACAAATTAAGAGAAAACATGGAATAATTAATAACTTGTATGGTCATAGTATAAACTTAACCAGGAGAAACGGCTATACAATAAAATGGGACAAAATTGAGCTGGTATCATTCCTTCAGAAACTAATAAAAAATACGTTTTCCGATTTTATGACCTGCCTAGCGGAAACAAATAACCGGGCCTCAGTGACTTCAGCGTTCTGTAATATTACCCAGGAAATTAGTAAATCCTTGGAGGGGCAACCTAGGGAACAGCAAAGGGATAAGGCGGAGGGATGGTTTAACTCAGAATGCAGTAAAGCACATGCAGCCTCAAAATTGGCGCTCAAAAGAGACCCCAAATGCATTATTGAGATTAAAAATACAAGAGCCATGTACTACTCCGCAATCAAAAAAAGAAAGAGGGATATAAAGTTGGAGGCGTGGGACACTCTCCATCAAGCCTGCCTCCATAAGGATAATATAAAATTCTGGAAGGCAGTGAATGCCCCTTTTTTTGTTGAGGGAAAATCAGACAAATTTGAATTAGCTATAGAGGAACCTACCTGGGTAACCTACTTTACCGGAATATATAAAAAGGATAATCTATCCGGGAGTCTGGATATTGAAACACACAGTGAAAAGGAAAGTGTGCCTGGACATCAACTTTGAATTATCGGAGGTGGAATTAGCTACATCTGAGAGCTCTGGTGGCAAGACCCCTGGGCCAGATGGGGTCCCGGTCGATATTTACAAATCAAATACCAACTTATGGGCCCCTCTTCTGACTAATGTATTAAATCACATAAATAAAACCGGCTTCCCCTCAACATGGCAGGAAGCTATTGTGATCCCCATCTTCAAGAAGGGTGACCGAAACAACCCTAAATGTTACAGGCCCATCTCTCTTTTAGATTCCTTTATGAAGGTGGCGGGCAGGGTCATTTTAAACCGACTACAACAATCGGCGGAGGACACAGGAGTTTTATCAAAGTTCCAATATGGTTTTAAGGCTGGATTGGGCACGGTTGAACAAGGATTGAACCTAGCAATTATTATTGGGAAATATGAGGTGGCAAAAGAGGATAAGCTGTTTTTAACATCCGTAGACTTAAGTTCAGCCTTTGACTGCTTAAGTCACAAAATTTTATGGGACACACTTGCACATCTGGGAATTGACAGGAGCATACTGAACTTTATTAAAGAACTGTATAGGGGGGCAGGTGCTACGGTTAGGTATGGCAGCAAAGGAGAGTGTACTACTAAATTTCCTATAAGAAAAGGAGTGCGCCAGGGATGTATACTGGCGCCTTTCCTATTTAACTTATACATTAATAGCACAGCATCCCACTTGGTGCAAGCGAAACAAGATTCCCCTCAAATCGGAGGAAATTTAGCACCAATTTTGTTGTATGCGGACGACGCTGGTATAATGGCAAGGACCCAGGTGGCTCTCCAGAGATCTCTTGTGGTTTTCTCAGATTATATGAATGCAAGAGGTTTAAAGATCAATATTAATAAAAACCTTTAGCATGTGCTGTTCCGAAAAGGGTAAGGGCCAATGTAAAATGTATCTGTCAGACAAAAAGATTGAAACCACAAAGACATTTTCGTATTTAGGCATAAACTTTGACAGATGTGGAACCTGGGCTGCAGCAGCCAATATGAGGAAACTCGCCTTTTCCCGTGCCATTGGCGCTGTTCGAAACTTTGCAATAAAGCATGGGGGACGACCAGTAAACATTCTGCTTGATATCTACAGATTAAAGTGTGTGTCCACTGTGATATATGGCTCGGGCATTTGGGGGGTAGCGGACCTAAGTGAGATCCAGCGATGCGAAAATTCTTTTGCACGCTATTTGCTAGCTTCACCCATGTCAATGTAAACGTATGTTTGCCACAAAGAGCTAGGCCTAGTCTATATATCTGATCTCATAAAGGTGAGCCCAGTATTGTTGTGGCACAAGGTCTGGGTTTCGCATGAGACAGATTTAAACAGGGACATCATTCAGGATTGTTTGAGACTCCAGGGGAGTATAAAAATTGAATGACTGCAGTATGTAAAACGCTTTCTCAAAGACATTGGGTATCCCGAATTCTTCAAAAATCCATCTTCTTTAACATCAATTTCAAAGAAACGTTTGAAGGAAATCTGCCTATTGTTCTTAGATAACAAAAGGTGGCAGTTGGAGGGCGAGAAGAATTCGGTAATACAAAATCAATTGATGCTGCATGGCCAAGGTTTACAGCAATACCTGGTTGGTACACAAAGTAGTTATACCAGGATGCTGTTAACCCGTTTTAGAGCAGGGAGCTTTTTTAGACTGCTGACGTTCCCTGAAGTAAACTCCTGGTCAAAGTCCTTGATTTTATGCCCCTGTGACGATAAATCTCATCAATCTACGATACATAGCATCTTATTTTGTAAATTTTATACCTCTATCAGGAGAAAGTATCTAATTGTCTTACTTAAGAGCTGGGGAATGAGAAAATGTAGACCGGCCTTACTAAGATTACAAATGTTAGAGGATGAGATAACAATGTGTGGGAGAGGTGTGGCGCCGCGGCCAGGGCGACTGACGCTGGAATCTGGGGATCAGGGTTCGATCCCCGGCTCCGGCGGCAGGTTAGCCCAGCACCATGCGACTCTGGGCAATAGCTTGCTTAATCTTCCCGACGGCCCCCAGCGCCTAGAGACCCTAACGGGTGATTGTGCGCTATACAAATGTGGATTATTATTATTATTATTCTGTCTCAATGTTTTTAAAAGCCATGATGAGATTTAGATTGACAATGAATTGAACGCTGTTTTCTTTTCTCTTTTAAACACTTCAAACAACTGTATTTCGGTATTATATCTATTTTTAAATTGAGGTGAATTGTGCTCATATCTGAAAATCTAATAATTTTTGTAAATTGTGTTTTAATTCCTTGTGCTTTTATGGATTCTTAACTTAAAACCGAATAAAACGGTTTAATTGATTGACTTGGTTCAGGATATTATCTGGCAGCTAGTGTCAAATGCCTTGCCGACAGCGGCATTATATCTAAAAGTCAGTTGAAAGTGATTTCATAGGGATCATTTGGCAATAACCATTGTAAAACAGGACAACAGTTTCCAAGACATTAAAGACTCTATACTGGTCACCTTAAAAAACTGCCCATAACTTAAAGCGGGAATATAGTGGCATGTGCCACTTCTGGTGGTAGAAGATCGGTGAAAACAGATGTCTCTCAACTTTGCAGGGAAATTAATAAGCTACAAGAAATCTACAAAAACCAAAAAACACTGGTTAAAGGCACCTGCTTCGGTCCAAGGGAGCCACTGTTGTGGCATATATGCACAATATTGCAGTCCTCAAAAGGGGGCAGATATTGAGAAACGGACACTGGTGTTAAAATTAAGGTTACATGGTGACTGCAAGATGACTAGAACTAGTTGACAGCCCAGATCCTTCTACACAAAGCAGTGCTTTTTGAAGATGTAGTATTATTTCTTTTCAACTGGACTAACATTAAAGAAAATATTATCTGCAAATGGAAATTCGAAGACTTCAAATATTCTGGAGAGACATGAAGTGTCTGGCAACCCTATATTGGGTA